>NC_134117.1:2107500-2360000 GCF_040939455.1 Microcebus murinus
AGGGTCGGGCTCAAGTGTACCCCAAACAGACGCCTGCTCAGCCTCGTCCCCACCCATGAGAACCCCCAGCCCAGGAAGCGGGAAGCTGGGCTCGGGGAGCTCTTGTGGGGGAGTCTCCGGCAGGGACCACTCTGCTGCCCTGGGCCTGCGGGATGCAGCTGCCAGGAGGAAAGGAAAGGGGGCAGAGACGCTGAGCGGTTGAGGGGGCCCAGCAGGGCCTGGGGGCTGCCAGGGCCACCGTGGGGGGGGCTGCCAGGGCCACCGTGGGGGGGGCTGCCAGGGCCACCGTGGGGGGCCCAGCCCGCGCCCCTGCAGGGTCGGCCTCACTCTGCTCCCCTGTGTGTGTCCACGCCTGGGTGGTCACGTCCTCCCCGAGGAGCAGCCTGTCTCCACAGACCCACCCGCCTCCGCGGACGCGATGCGAGCATCGGAAGATGCCGAGAGCATCAGGGGGAAGCGAATTTGCCGTCGCGCTGAGAGGGACATGTGTCTGTGGCTGCGGGTCTCCGCACGCAGCGCTTCCTCCTCGTGGTGGACTCCACGGCCGGCAAGAAAGTTCTTTGTAAATTAAATGCCCTTCAACTTCTCTCATCACGGCCTCCCGTCCTTCTGCGGCAAGAGCGAGCGATCATAAATCTTTCCACCACTGTCCCACCCCCCCTGCCGGCCACTGGTCACCCTCTCTGCACCGTGTGCCCAGCCCGGCCCAGGTGGAGGAACGATCCTGACGCATCCGACTTTTGTCTCCCCGGTGATTTCCAGCACCTTGGTGTCAACATTAGAGATCATTAAAGATCCCATCGTGGCCGTCCTCCCTGTGCCTCCTGTCCAGCTGCCCCAGAGGCCAGCTAGGGAGGACCCCGCTTCTGAACGTGCCAAACAGGAAACGCACGATGAGCTGCCCCCCGTGCTCTGATGAAGTGAGGACAGTGACAGGATGTTTCAAAGACTCCAGAGTAAACGGAGCGTGGACATCATTTCCCATGTATTGGAGGAGCAAAGATTTCCAGGTGTGCCACCACTGGGAGGGGCGATGGGGACAGCCACCACGCAGGCCAGTGGAGTGACAGAAATCCAGAGCTAACACGCACATTCCCACGGGCCCAGCCGTCCCTTTCCTGGGAACCTGTGCCAGGCAGATCACTAGACAGCCGTGCAAAAGATAAATATTCAAATCACGGTGAAACAACCCAAACACCGTGATTATGGAGTTGGTTATGTAAATGATGATGCATTGATTATTCGATGGAACCCTAATGTGGCCATTAATAACAAGGGTGTAAGCCGACATCCACTCACACAGTGAAAACAGAAGACGACGGCTAGTGCAACATGATCTTGTTTCTACAGACCCTGTGTGTGCGTGTGTGCGTGTGTGTGTGTGCATGTGAACGCGAATGCCTCTTTGCTTAGAATGTGGATTCCACAGGATGGATGATGAAAAACATGGGGAAAACCCTTTCGTGAGAAAGGGTCAGAGACGCCCCATTTTACAACCGGGGGACCGGGGTCCATGCAGTGACTCTCCTTGGAAGGCTCGTTAACCGCGTCAGGGTCCCTTCATTCACTGTGCTGGGACCCCGTCCACTGTCCCCAGCCGTCGGCTCAGTCCCACATGACAGAGAGCCGCGTCCAGCCTCCCCAGCCGTGTAAGGAGCGAGCGTCCGGTGCCGCAGGCCAGAACCGCTGACCCCGCATGTCACCGGCCTCAGCGGACACCAGTCTCTCCACCCCCACCTGTCAGGCAGGGCCAGCCCAGAGAGCTGCCATTGTGGCAGATAATAAAAGGACATGGCGGCAAATGCTAGAACCAAAGGTCAAATCACTTGCTGACAAGTTTCGTTTCAACCCGAGGTTAAAGACCCATTTGCCGTCAGCCCAGGGAAGCTGGCGGGCTCTGCGGCTCACCCACCTGCCCGCCGTGAAGGGCTGGCGCCCTTAGTCACCTGGGTCTGCAGGGACGCACCAGAGGTTGGCGGGAAAGGAGCAGCTTTATCTCGACCCCTCAGGGGCAGGATGGGTGATCCGTGCACCCAGGAAAAGGCACAAAAGGCTCGTGGGCGCGAGGGCGGAGTGGACACTGCGCACACCTGTGCTGGAGGGAAGCCTCGCCCGGGACAGCACCCCCTGAGCGCTGGGCCCGGGAAGCCCCGCTTCCGCAGGGAGCTGTGCCACGGGGAACACACGCCTCCTGCAGAGCGCTCCTGCTTTGCACACTCCACCTTATGCATGCGTTCCCTGAGTCACGTGCTGAGCTCTGACTGCATGCAAACCATATGGGAGAGCAGTTCATCCCACACTATACGGAAGGAGGGCTCATCAGTCTCCACGTCCGAGAGTATCAGACAGAGGCAGGGAGAAGTTAAGTTGCAGGCGGTGGGAGGCGGAGAGGACAGGGAGTGTGACCAGGTGGGCTGGCTCAGCGCGGCCACTGAGCGCAGGCCCCATCCCACAGCAGGGGAGCTGGCAGGGCGGCACCTGTGTCCTGGAGCCCTGGGGAGATCATCAAATGTTATGTTCGGTGCCAATAAAGGCACTGTTCACGCTGTCACCGGCACAAACGGCCTTTGGCAGGCGAATTGTTTGAGTCCGAAGATGGCTTAGGGAACAGGAAGTCGGTGTTTAACCAGGAGGGAGTTTGTCTGCGAGGGTGAAAAGTTCTAGAGATGGATGATGGTGACAGCTGCACAACATTATGAACATGCCTGATGCCACTGAACTGTACACTTAAAACAGGCTAAGGTGGTAAATTTTATGTATATTTTACCATAATAAAATAAAAAATGAAAAGGTGAGTTCTCTGAGTCCTGGATCCCAGGATTAGTGAAGTGAAATCAACTCCAGACTCAAGTGTCCATAAAACGCCGCAGGACGCCACCTGGCCAAGAAGCATTTGAATATCCAAGACTGATCAGGAAGAACAAATGCATCTGCTCTTGAAACTTATAACAAACAAACCAATATAACACATCTCCCTAAAACTAAAGGGGAACGGAGCATAAAGGTCGCATTGCCACAAAATCTAAAAGGTTCCCTTTCATTGACTGTTGCTCACGATGTAGACTGGCGCGTGTCCACGACAGGAGTGTGGATTCCATGATCCCGCCAGAATGCAAAGATCCACTGTGATGCATTTTGCTGAATTTAACACAACTGGGAAGTAAACACTTGTGCATGACATCATCAGCTCGCACGTTGCATCTCCTCGACAACCACTTCTCCATTGCACCTTGAGAGCCGCAGCAGCAGAGGGGAAGGGCGAGACGTGCTCTGATGGCACATGGGACGACACCGGAGTGCAGAACAGCTGGACGGCCACAGAGGGCCAGCTCTGCCCGACAGAAACCGCCCCACGGTGAAACCCCCTCGTCTGACGGGACCATAAAGGGGCCATGAAAAGGGGCAGTTTCAGTGGAAAATGCAAAAGGCCAACTAGAAAATAAAACAAAGTGCTCAGTGATTAGCAGGGATTTAAGAGAGGATTAACGAAAACTAGTATTGGTGTAGAAATGAAAAGGTCACGATTTTAATTTAAAGGGCACAAATTTCAAATTAATTTTGGAAATAAAATTCGGTAGTTTTGGCAGGAGACTCACTCGCCTGGTGTAAATTGGAGGATGTGGCCCAGCGAGACTAAGGATGTGGCCCTCAGGCTCCTGCCATCTGCATGAGAGGGGCGTGGTCTCGGTGGCCCCCAAACCCGCAACGATGACAGACAGGTGGGGCAGCCCCGAGCCCAAGCGGCAGCGTGCGTCCACCCCTGACTAGAGCCTCCACGCCCGGCCGGCCTGCAGCCTGGTCCACGCCAGCCCCGAGCCCGTCTGCAGGCCAGCTCCTGCAGGTGTCAGAACAAGAGAGATGCCAGGTGTGGGTGGGAGGCGGTTCATCTTGGCATTCTTGTGACAACAGCTGACAGAGGCATGGGGCTGGGGGGCCAGATGGTGTCCCCTGAGATTCCTATGTAGAAGGACCGTATTTGGAGATGGGGCCTTTAAAGACGAGATTACATTAAAATGAAGTTGTGAGGATGACCCCTAATCTGTTCTTATAAAAAGAGAAAATGTGGGCCGGGCGCTGTGGCTCACACCTGTAATCCTAGCTCTTGGGAGGCCGAGGCGGGCGGATTGCTCAAGGTCAGGAGTTCAAAACCAGCCTGAGCAAGAGCGAGACCCTGTCTCTACTATAAATAGAAAGAAATCAATTGGCCAACTGATATATATATATAAAAAAAAAATTAGCCGGGCATGGTGGCACATGCCTGTAGTCCCAGCTACTTGGGAGGCTGAGGCAGAAGGATCACTCGAGCCCAGGAGTTTGAGGTTGCTGTGAGCTAGGCTGACGCCACGGCACTCACTCTAGCCTGGACAACAAAGCGAGACTCTGTCTCAAAAAAAAAAAAAAAAAAAAAGAGAAAATGTGGACACACACAGAGACACCAGGGTTGCACATGCACACACGCGCACACACACAGAGACCGTGTGAGGACACAGTGTGGGAAGGCCGCCATCTACAAGCCCTAGAAAGCGGCATCAGGAGAAACCAGCCCTGCCCACACCTTGAACTCGGGTTTCCAGCCTCCAGAACTATAAGAAAAAAAGTCAGCCTTCTGGCCTTTCCTGTCAGCCCCAAGAAATGAACACAATGGATTAGCGTCACCCTCTGTGCTTTGTAACTTCTGGAGCTTCCAAGCTTCTCTGAGACCCTCCTATTTCTACTCACGGCCTGGGAGGGGGAGACAACTCACAGAAGCTCAAGCCTCCTTTGTCACCTTAGGCAGGACTCACACACCTTGTGAATCTGGGCGACCCTCGAGCGTGGGGAATGATGCTGCTCTAACGCATAAGGCTTCAGACAAACGCTCTGGGCGGGATGTCTGGCCCTCCCAGCCGCGCCCTGCACACAGCCCCAGGAGCGTACCCGGGGAGACCCTGGGCTGGCCGTGCTGTCGGGGTGGGTGCCCTCAAGCAAGGGGAACTCCCATCAGCCTGGACGGAGCATAAAGGGCCCCCCCTCAGATCGCTGGCAGAGCTGCGGAAAGTGCTAGAAGCACCGGCCCGTGCCTGCCTGCGTCCAGCCGTGCCTGCAGAAAGACCCTCCTCTGGGAACCTCCCAGAGCGAAGCAGGCGGCAGTGCAGGGTGTTTGCTCGGGGCCCACCCAGCAATGGCCTCTGCGAGTGGGCGTCGCGCCCCTCTGTAGCCCACCCTGGGTAGCAAAGGGAAGGAGAGGGCCAGTGTGGCAAAGCCACTGCCCCTGCCCCCGGCCCAGTGGCAGGTCATCCTGACAGCCCTCTGGATGCCTGGCAGCGTGTGAGGGGCTCGTCCTCCAGCCTGCGGGTGCCAGAGTCAGGGGAGCCGCGTCTGTCGGGAGGCTGACGGTCAGAGCCAGTGGCCTTGCAGATGGAGTGCAAATCACTGAGCCGGGGCCATTCCACCGCGCCAGCTCATTCCGAACGGGCAGCGGTGCCATCATCCTCTAATCGGGGTTGCTTTAAGCACGATCGTTTCCCATAAGCTCTGCTGATGGCCTTCCCATTATTGCTTTTCAGAGGAGAGATTTAGGATAGCAGAAAATACTATGAAAAAAAAAGGATATTAGGCTTAGATTGACCATAACAAAATTATTATAAGAACCAAGCTATCTAGTTTATACTGTATCATTAACTACACATCCTCCCAATGTGCTACTCAGTGGACCAGCAAAGCAAGGTTTGCTGTAGATTTCAATCTTGGCGAGCAATAAACTCAGTGTTTTGCATAAATAGATTGCACAAACCCCGTTTATTGTGATTTCCACGTAGACAGGGTGGGAAGGAGTGTGGGCAGAGGAGTCCTTCTTCCCAGGGAGGTTAGAGCCACAGAGACAGAGGTAAATCCTGCCAGTTTAAGACAGTGCAGGCAGGGCCGGGTGAACAAAAGGAGGCACAGCAGAATTTTGCAGCGGAAAGAACGGTGCCACCTTTGTGTTTCTATTGCACGTTGGGATTCCCTATCCCACTTTTCAATGTGCCCCTGAGAGCTCTGAGGTTGCAAGTGTGAGAGGTCTCTGAGGTTGCAAGCGTGAGGGGTCTCTGAGGTTGCAAGCGTGAGGGGTCTCTGAGGTTGCAAGCGTGAGGGGTCTCTGAGGTTGCAAGCGTGAGGGGTCTCTGAGGTTGCAAGTGCGGAATCCTAACCCACAACACTTTGTGGAGCACCCGGCACCGCTCTAGGGAGTGTGGAGGTGTCCAACCCAGGTACTGCACGGAGAGGAGCCAGGACTGAGCATCCCTCCCTCCGGCCGGCTAGCCCCTTCCATAGGTCATCCCCAGTGGCCCCAGAGGTCACACCTGGGCCAGGGCATCTGTCAGTATCTCCCAGCACCTTTAGGTACAGTTCCCAAGCACACTGCCGCCGTTATTCACACAGTGAGAGGACAGGCTTCCTGCGGTTACTGTGACAAATCACCACTAACTTGGCAATGGACGACACAGACTTGTCCCCTTACAATTCTTGAAACTGGAGGCTCCAGGGGGGAATCCGTGGCCCCTTTGAGCATCTGGAGGCCGCCGGCATTCCCTGGCTCTCCGCCCCTTTCCAACCTCCGACCTCTGCCTGTTGCCAGACTCGGACCCTCCTGCCTGTCTCTGACGAGGGCCCTTCTGACTCCACTAGACCCGCCCAGATAATCTGGGATGATCTCCCCACCTCGAGGTCCTTAATTTAATCACGTCCGTGAAGTTCTGTTTGCCGCATAAGGTGACACACGCATAGGTTTGGGGGATGATGACATGAACATCTTTGGGAGGCATTATTGTGTCTCTTATAGGAAATTCTGGTTTACTCTGTAATTCTGCAATACAGGATGGTTTATGCGTGTTTATCAGAGCACAACCTTTTATTTGAAATGTATCAGCCATGAGCACAAAAGTAAGCCTGTTGGGGGGGGGAGAGGGGGTGGGAGAGGGCAGACAAAATATGTTCTCCCCCCAGGCCACCCCAGTGCTGGGATGCTTGGGGCCTCGAGGCACAGAGAGGTGGCGCAGGCAGTTGGAGAATGCCTGGCCCACCCCTCGGTTCGCACAAGGAAACCCCACGCATATCTACCAGGGTGTGCGCCACGAGCCGCCTCGGCTTTCTGAAAACCTCATTTCATTTTATAACCACGAGCATGCTGCCCTTCTAGGCCTGAGATCATCACGCAAATCTTTCTAACAGCCGCCTGTCATCGCTCTGTGCTTCGGGGTCCGCTGAAATTAAAACAGCCATCCTCGGCCTGACGCCTCTTCTCAGTGGTCTCCTGGCTTTCTGCTGGCCGCTCCTGGATGGGGGGCTCCCAGATCAGCCCAGCTTGCAGGACAGTCCCACCTTGGGGACTTTGGGGACTGCAAAGGTGAGCAGGAGGAGTTCCACTTGCAGCGAGACACAGTAGGCTCCTCAAAAGAATACAGGGATCTTGGAGACAGGTGCCCTGACACTGGGATGCCGTGTTAAGATTCTCAGGCAAAGAGACTGGCCAAGCGCCTCCTCCCTACCTGGCAGGCAGTAACACAGGGCAGGTGTATTATAAGGGCTCTGTTGGCTGTAAGAAACAGAAAATCCAGCTCCAACTGGCTTGAGCAAAAGAAAATGTGCTGGCTCAGACACAGAATAACTCAGGAGTCAACAGGCTTCAGGCACAGCTGGAGCCAGGAGCTCAGACAATGTCATCAGGAACTATTTCATTCCCCATCTCAGCCCAGGGCCCACCTGCACTCATGCAACCCCGAGCATGATACCTCCTTAAATTTTTCATCCCAGGCACCTCACTGGTCTCACTGCAGTCGGCCCTGGTGTTATGTCCATTCCTAGGCAGGCTTGTCTCCTCGTGGAGACAGAATGGCTGCAGTGCTCCAGCTCTCTGTACTTACAGATTGGTGTCTCCTTCCCCAGTAGCTCAAGCAGTATCAGAATTGAGTCTCCCTGGCCGACTGTCACACACCACCCTGGGTGCCTGGTGGCCCCCCAGCTACAAGGAAAGATCAGGGGCTGAGCGTTAGGAAAGAGTCATTCTCCCAAAGAGAAGTTGTGAACTGGATTCAGGGAAGCAAAACCCACAAACGTCCTCCTTGGCCAGGAACTCACCATAGGGCAAAGGTGACATTCAATTGCCCACAGAGGGGAGGTGGACCTTAGACTATGGATGCCAGCCTCTTTCTGACCCAAACTGCAAAGAGCGATTAGTTCCTGGTTCTTAAAAAGTTCATCATTCTTGAACTCCACCTCCCACGAAGCCTTGGGGCATCATCCTCACGACTCCGCCAAGCCCTATGCAAATGTTGTAGGCTGAGTGGCCTTTGCTCTAGTTCCTCATGTCTTCTTCTCATTTCCATCCGAGACCCCATCAAAATGGGCTTTACCATCCATGCGTGGTAGAATGGCCACTCACGTAACGTCTAGGCAGTCCCAGGCTCTCCTTAGTCTTCTCTCCTCCCAGTACGGCACCAGAATGGCGCGGACGCTGCGCTGATGGCAGTACCGGCTGTCTTCAGCATTCGCTTTCAGATGTTCCAGCTCCACCCATTGCCCCGTCCCAGAGCTGCTTCCACGGGTTGAGGTACCTGCCATAGCAACAGCCCCACTTGCCAGCACCAGTTTCCTGTGTTGGTCTGTTTTATGTTGCAGTAGAAGAGCCCCCACTGAGTAATTTATATGGTAAGGAAATTTATTCAGCTAGTGGCTCCAGAGGCCAGGAAGTGCCAGGGCAGGTGCCAGCATGTGGTGAGGCCTCCGTGCTAGGTCGTCCCCTGGCGTAAGGCAAGGGCCGAACCGGCTTTTATAACAACCCATGCTTGGAGAACAAACTTCAGACTAGAGAGATGCCCACGCATGTGTACCGTGGTAACATCTGGCAGGAGGCTGTTAGGAGCAGCCACGCACGCTCTGCTGCTCCCGGATTTCTTCCGCCAGGTACCCCAGGTCGCTGCTCTCAAGTCTGGCCCCACACACAGCGCTGGCACACACACAGCGGGTTCCTCGTCTCCATCTGAGACCTCGGCGGCCTTCCCTGTCCAGATGTCCAGCAGCATTTTGTCACAACTTAGCCAGTCTCCGGGAAGCTCTGACTTTCCCTCATCTTCCTGTCTCCCTCTAAGCCTCCCAGACCCCCCAGCCGCCACCTGCTCCCTGTGTCCACGTCCTCAGGTGTCTTCACAGCAACGGCCGGTCCCATGCCAAGTATGCCCCAGGCCATTTGCGTGGCTATGGAAGAACACCTGAGGCAGCGTAATGCATAAAGAAAAGAGAAATGTGTGGCTCGTACAGTCCTGCAGGCTGTACGAGAATCACGGGGAGCCTCCGCTCGCCCAGGCAAGGGAAGGGGAGCCACGTGCATGGAGCTCACGGGAGAGGATGCAGGGGACAGTGGGGGGTGGGGGTGGGGGAGAAGCCAGGTGCTTCTTAACAGCCAGCTCTGGCTGGTGCTAACAGAGCAGAGCTCACCACAGTGGGGATGTCAGCACAGCCTCCCCTCTCCTGCTCCTCCACCTGGGCATCTTATCCCCAGCGCTTCCTCCTGGCTGCAGAGGAAGACCCTCGGTGACAGTGGAGGGCCCTCGGGCCACACGGGGAGCACTGCCGAGGCTTCACGTCCCACCAGCTCCTCTACAGCAGGAAGGGACAGACAAGGGCCACCTGCTGCCCCAGCCTCACCTTCCTTAGGCAGCTGCTGCCTGCTGCTGTCCAGAGCACAAGTTCCCTGGCCAGCCCCTCTGGCCACAGGGGGCAGAAAGGAGCCTGGTCCACACCTCCTGGCTTCCCCCAGGCCTGAGAAGCCGACCTGGATCCAGTGATTTGCTGCCTCACCATGTCTCACTGCTCTGCCCCTCCATGCACACCAGCAACCATCACGCCCCAGACCTCTGCACTGGCCATTCCCTCCCCTCGGACGTCTGTCACCCCACACCCTCAGTGCGCTGTGGTGCAGAGGGTTATGGATTGTTGGTGCTCAGGAATTTTAGCTGGGCATGGTGGTGCACACCTGTAGTTCCAGCTACTGGGTAGTCTGAGACATGAGCATCCCTTGAGCCCAAGAGTTCAAGGCTGCAGTGAGCTAGATAGCGCCATTGCACTCCAGGCTGGGTGACAGAGTAGACACCATCTTTTAAAAAAAGACTAATATTCAGAAATTTAGCTTCCTTGAAGTCAGCCCTGAGGCAAATATTTACACTAGAGAAACCTGCGAATACTACAGTCTGGCCTGTATCTGGAGGACCAGGCACCAGGGGCAGCTCTGCAGGTCCGCCCCTCCGTGCCCGGCAATGGTCACCTTCTGTCCATTCTCTTGCTTGGTGCCTGGGACCCCCCAGGGACAAACACTGGCTGCTCTGGTCCCCACTGTGGTGGTCCCAGACACACCCATAGACATTGATGGAAGACTCGACCTTGGTCTCACCTGGGGTCCTCCTGACCACAGAGCAGACACAGGAGAGCAGCAGGACCACGATGCTGACCTTAGCACCACCAGGGCTGGAACTGCTTGTGGCAGGTCAGAGGAAGGAGGCCTGGGGATGGCCCTGCAGTTTGGGCCTGGTGCTGCCAGGGAGGACATAGAGGTGGGAGAAGTGGCTTTGAGGGACTCACATGGGGTTCCTAGAGGGTCTTGTGCTGGCCCATCTGGAAACACACAGGCATGAGGGGCTGTGGGCTAAGACCCCACCCCTGCGGCCTGGCCCAGGCAGGGGATCTCAGGCAGGCCTCATTTGTACTTCTGTACACAAGAAATGAACCATGAAAAACAGAATTAAAGAAATAATTCTAGTTACAATAGAACCAGAAGCAAAATACTCAGGAATGACTTTAACAACAGAAGTATAACCTTGGAACAGTGGAAACTGCAATGCATGGCCAGTGCTGGAAACACCCCGGTACCATCCCGGAGCCTCCTCCCCTCGGCTCTGGGGGAGGGTGGGGGACGAATTGCATTATTGGCCTTTATGTTATTAGAGGTGGGCTCAGGGTGAGGTCTACACAACCAAATGCGTATTACTGTCTCCATTTTTATGGACAGAAGATTGAAGCCCACAAAGAGAGGCAGTGGCCACCCATGTCCTACAAGGTCCAATGTCTGGCACTGATTCCCCTGACTCAGCCCCGACCAATCATTCTGTATCTAAAGGATCCCCATATATCATACCAGTAAGTGTCTAAGAGAGAGGACTGGGCTCCAGGGGTCTAAGAAAGGAAAGATAGAGATTCCACACTCTGAGGCAACGGGATTCTGGGAAAGTCAAGACTGAATTCCCGAGATCTGCAGAGTAGTCACTGAGGGGCAACTGCAGGATCAGAGAGAAAGATACAGGATTTGAACAAGGCAGGGAAAACGTTAGGAAAAGACAAAACCGGGGACAGGTTTGGGTGAGGGTCAAACCTCTCACACACCCGCCCACCCCAAAACCTTATCCGCCTTTCACCCCACCGCCTTTCCACCACTCAAGCCATCACCCTGATCAATCCAGGGACATGTCTCCGTTTGAAGAGGAGTCTCGGCGGGAGCCAGAGCTCTGAGAAAGCGCTGTGCAGAACTCCCTGCTGGTATGCGGCACAAACCAGGGCGGAAGGGCAACGTTCAGGTCCATGTCACAAAAACCAATGTATAACACAGAGATGTCATTGGTAGAAGGGTGGATGGGTGGAACTTGGGAGTTTCTGGGCAAATAACTGTCAGATGCGGGAAGTGGGAGCTGGCACGAGGACCACAGGTGTACCTGCCCGTGACGCCGGTGCTTTAGCCAGGCAGGTACCCGAGAGCTTCCCCTGCCCCACCTGTGCACTAGAACCCGCTGGAGACTCACGAGTCAGTCTGTGAGAATAAACATCCTTCAGTGGAAGGGACTTCCCATTTTGGTTTCTTATTAATTTGTCAACAGACTTGAGATAAACATATCTTACATGCTTTCAGAACGTCTCCATTAAAAAGTACCTGTTCCAGAACACCAGTACCTGTACCGGATGTTTTAAAACCAGGTGACTTATCACCGACCAATTGGCCCACGTTCGCGTTCCCCGCGGCTCCCACAACGTTCCCGGCGGTCAGACCCCGCGTTAATGGGGAACCGGGTTCCCCGCCGCCCTCACGCGGATGGAGAGCGGTCCAGAGCTGGCGAGTGCCGGTCTCCTTGGTAACGCGATGGCCGCCGGATCCGGCGGGGGCCCGCACAGCCCTCTGGGAAGTGTGGTCTTCCCCTCGCAGGCCCGCGCAGACCAGGGCCAGGGGCGGGGCTTCTGGGTTCCCTCTGCGCACGCGCAGCCCCGCCCCCGCCTGCCGTCTTCCGCCCTGGCTTCCGGTTCTGCGGTGCCGGCGCCGCTGTCCCCGGGTGTGCGGCTGGGTCTGAGTCCCTGAAGGTCGGTGCCGGGTGCACGAGGGGCCCGGGGGTCGGCCCGGCTGTCCCCCGGCTCGGTGGGAGCAGAGACGAGACGACTCGCAGGCGGGCCGCGACCTGGGCCGGGCCGGGAGGGCGGCTCGGGGCGTGCCGGCCGCAGGCGGAAGACGCTGGCTGCCCGGAGGCCGGAGTGGGCTTCAGGAGAGGCTGGTTCCAGAAGCTCCGCCGGCCGGTGGCGGATTCCTAGGTGACGCGGGCGGAGCGGCGTCCCGGCAGCGTGAGTGAGGAACCTGCGGCCTTCCGATTTCCAGATTGTTCTTTTTTAAGCACCAAAGGAGGCAAGAAAGCTTCATCTTTCTCTGCTGCACCCATTCGGCCAAAAGGCTACACTTCATGTTTCCAACCAAGGTACTACCTATGGTCTCTAGTAACTTCTCACTTTCCGGTTCTCGGCTGTGTAACCAACCACCACAGAACTTACCGGCTCAACCCAAGAATGTGTTCTGTTCTTATGTCAGAGTGTTGTGGGTCGGGACACTGAACAAGGCAGTGTGGGCTGGCTGCTGCTTGATGTCTCTGATCTGCGTCGTGATGTCTGAGGTCAGCTAGAAGGACACTGTCTGGGGACATGGAACAGGCACCCCGCCCTCTCCCCGTGGCCAGCATGGACATCCTCCCCGTCTGGTTGTCTCATGGTGGTCAGGTCTGTCTGACTTCTCCCAGAGCAGGTGTCCAGGGGGCCCAGGCGGAAGCTGTGAGGGCTCAAGATCTCCCCTCCGAGTTCCCAAAGCGCCTCTTCTGCCACATTCTCTTAGTCAAGCTCATCACTAAGAGCAGCCCCAACTCAGCTGTAGGGCGATTAGATTCTGCCTCTTGAGAAGAGAGATGGTAGGAATTTGCAGCAATCTTTAACAAACCGGTTTGCCCTTTTGCCGCAAATTATTTACATTTCTCCGATGTGCAGAACATACCATGCCCCTCTCAAGAACTCCAGAAATCTTTTCCTGTTACGGCATGGCTGACAGCCCAGCCAGACCAGGTCCAGGTGGCTCGTCATCTGCCCCTCCCACTCACAGCACACAGCGAGGAGACCAGGGTGAATATGGTGGGGGCCCCCCTTCAGATGGGTGGTGAGTTGGGGGAGGCACCCTGCAGGCACTGGTGGGAGCAGTAACTTCTTCCCAGCGGGCACCTGCTCCAGTTTTTTGACGGGTTGCTTCCATCTCTTGGCTGTAAGCCTGGGTGTGCAGATACCTCCTGGAGACCCTGCTGTGGTTATTCTGGATGTACTTCAGTCCGTCAGTGTGCTCAAGTCCTGAAGGCAGCCTCGTGGAACCCACGTGCACAGTCAGCCTTTGGCTTACACGGGTTTCACTTCCCACAATACTTTATTCTCAACCCACACTTGGTTGGAAAAAAATCAACATATAAATGGACCCTCAGTTCAAGCCTGTGTCATTCAAGGATGAACTGTATGTATAGAAGTCAGATTGCTGGATCAAATGGTAATTCTGTTTTCAATATTTTGGGGAACCCCCTCTACTATTTTCCATAGCTGTATTACATTTTACAAAAATACACACAGTTCCTTTGCACCAACAGCGTAGAGGGTTCCAATGGTGAAAGACTGAACAACTTATTGTTGGGTTTATTCATTTTTTTCTGTTTTCTATATTTTGTCTCTAATCTCTTATTTTCTTCCCTTGTTTTTGGTGTCTCATTAGTTTGTTCTATTTTTTGTTTAGTTCCCTAAGGTGTAAAGTTAGGTTATTGATTTGAGATCTTTCCTTTTTAGTGTAAGCATCTAAAGCTGTCAGTTTTCCCCTTGGAACCACTTTTGTTGTAATCCATGAGTTTTGGAATGTTGTATTTTCATTTTCATTTGTGTCCAGATATTTTTTGTCCCAGTGGACTATAATTTTATTGTTTCCAATAAAGGTGATTAATTAAACACATAATGAATTCTGGTTCAATTGTTATACTATTATAAACATCTTTACACTCCCAAGTTTAAACTCTAGAAAAAATTTCCAAAGATACTCACATGTATTTTGGTTTAGCAAATACGGCCATCTCAGTGTATTCACACAGCAACCTAGACTTGAAGATAAAGGCTAATGATAAAATTAACATATACTGAGAAATTTGAAAATATGTATTCATTGTTAATTCTTAATTATATAATTTGTTTAAAAATTGAGGTATTGTCATACAAAATTGCATATTTAATGTATACATCTTGATGAACATGAAGATAAGTGTTCACCCATGGAACCGTCCCCACAAACAATGCCATAAATATAACCATCACCATGAACAGTTTCCTCCCTTCCCCCTTTTCATAAGGATAAGACCATTTATCACCCTTTTACAAATTTTTAAATATATAGCACAGGACAGTCGTACTTGAGAGATATTGTAGGCTTCAGTTCCAGGAAAAAGCAGTAAAGCGAGTCACATGAATTTTTTATTTCCCAGTGAACGCAAAAGTGTGTTTACACTATACTGCAGTCTACTAAGTGTGCACTAGCAGTATGCCTATAATAACAATGTGCCATACATTAGTTAAAAAGTAATGCTAAAAATCGGTAGCAGTCGCCTGAGCCTTCAGGGAGCGGAAATCTTGCCTGGTGGAGGGACTGCCCTCCACACTGGTGGCTGCCGACTGATCAGGGTGGTGTTTGCTGAGGGTTGGGGTAGCTGTGGCGATGTCTTAGAAAAAGACAGCAGTGAAATTTACTGTATCGACTGGCTCTTCCACAAAAGATTTCTGTGTACGAGATGCTGTTTGATAGCGTTTCACCCACAGTAGAACTTCTTTCAAAATTGAGTCCCTCTCAAGCCCTGCTGCTGCTTCCTCAGCTAAGTTTATGTAATATTCTACATCCTTTGTTGTCGTTTCGACAGTGTTTGCAGTGCCTTTACCAGGAGTAGCTTCCTTCTCAAGAAACCAGTTTCCTTGCTCATCAGTAGCAAGCAACTCCTCACCTGTTCAAGTTTGATCATGAGATTTCAGCAATTCGGTCACATCTTCAGGCCCCACTTCTAACTCTAGATCTCTTGCTGTTTCCCCGAAAATAAGACAGGGTCTTATATTTATTTTTCCTCAAGAAGACACCCTAGGGCTTATTTTCAGGGGATGTGTTATTTTTTTTAAGTATGGCACAACAATCTACATTTATTCAAAAATAGTTAAGTCGTCGTCTTCTGGAACATCGTCATCACTCTCCAAACCCCGAATTCCATCCTGAATTTCTTGTGACTCCATTTGCTTTAGAACCATTGGCCCCAGTCTCTCATGTAGAGCCATAGAGCTCTCATGGGGAGGGTGAGAAGGGCTGCTCATCTTCTTTACTGCTCTGCAACGAAAGCATGGGTTGTGCAGATATGCTAAGTCTTATTTTCGGGGTAGGGCTTCTATTGGGCAAATGCTTAGAAATCCTGCTAGGGCTTATTTTATATGTAGGTCTTATTTTCGGGGAAACACAGTACTTCCTCCACTGAAGTCTTGAACCCCTCAAAGTCCTTCATGACGATTGGAATCAACTTATAAAATCCTGTTTCATGTTGGTATTTCAGTCTCTTTCTATGAATCTCAAATTCCTTTAATGGTATCTATTATAAAAGGGTGAATCCTATCCAGAGGGTTTTCAATTTACTTTGCCCAGATCCATCAGAGGAATCACTCACTTTAGCAGCTATAACTTTCGGAAAGTATTTCTTCAGTAATAAGGACTTGAAAGTCAAAATAACTCCTTGATCCACAGGCTGCAGAGTGCGTGTTGTGTTAGCAGACATGAAAACAGCATTCATCTCCTTGTACTTCTCCACCACAGCTCTGGGCTGACCAGGTGCATTGTCAGTGAACAGTATTATTTTGAAAGGAATCTTTTGTTCTGAGCAGTAGGTCTCAACAATGGGCTTAAAATATTCGGGAAGCCATGCTGTAAACAGAAGAGCTGTCAGCTAGGCTTTTTTGTTCCATTTATAGCACACAGGCAAAGTAGAGTTAGCATAATTCTTAAGGGTTCTAGAATTTTCGTAGAGGTCAATGACAAAGTCACCAGCTGCATGAGCCCCTAACTCTTAAGAGGATCAGCCTGTCCTTTGAAGCTTTAAAGCCAGGCATTAACTACATGGAATCTTCTAGAATAAGACTGTTTTGTTCCATTGAAAAATCTGTTGTTTAGTGTAGCCACTTTCATCAGTTATTTTCTGGATGATTTGCTACAGCTTCTAGATTATGACTTGCTGCTTCATCTGGCAGTTTTATGTTATAGAAATGGCTTTTTTCCCTTAAACCTCATGAACCAAACTCTGCTGGCTTCAGACTTCTCTTGTGCAGTGTCCTCACCTCTCTCAGCCTTCATAAAATTAAGGAGAGTTAGAGCCTTACTCTGGATTTGGCTTTGGCTTAAGGTAATGTGGCTGGCTTAATGTTCTATCCAGGCGACTACAACTTTCTCCATATAAGCAAGAAGCCTGTCTTTGCTCTTTAAAAAATTCATGTGTTCACTGAAGTAACAATATTAATTTTATTGAAGAACTTTTCCTTTGCATTCACAACTTGTCAGTTCAGCATAAGAAGCCTAGCTTCTGGCCTGTCTCAGCTTTCGACATGCCTTCCTCACTAAGCTTAACCATTTCTGCCTTTTGATTGAAAGTGAGAGATATGTACCTTTCGCTTGACCACTTAGAGGCCATTGCAGGGTTGTTAACTTGCCTAGTTTCAATATTGTTGTGTCACAGGACAGGGAATAGGGAGGCCCAAGGAGAGGAAGAGAGGCAGAAAAATGGCCAGTCGGTGGATAAGTTAGAATACACATATTTATCAATTAAGTTTGCCATCTTATATGGTCAAGGTCCGTGGTGCCCAAGAACTATTAAAATAATAACAGTAAAGATGACTGATCATACATCACCATAACAAATACAATAATAGTGAAAAAAGTTTGAAAATGAGGCACAGAGACACAAAGTGAGCACAGAGTGTTGGGAAAATGGCGACAATGATACTTGCTAACCGCAAGGTTGCCACGAACCTTCGGTTGTAAGAAAACATAGTGTCTAGCAGCACGGCAAGACAAAGCACAGTAAAGAGAGGTACGCTTATATTTCAGTACGCTCTGACAAGCTCTATTGCACATTTAGACTTTGACATTCAAAGTGACTATCGATATGGTTGGATTGATACCTGTTGTCTGTTCATTACCCTTACTCTTTGCTCTTTTGTCTCCCACGCTTTCTACATTTTGTGTTGCTAATCTTCCTTATTTTTGTTTCTTAAGATCACTTCTCTAATCTCTATTCCTACTGCTGTGTTTCCTGATGTAGGCGGTCATCCGTCACCCTGTTTTCTCCCCCTCTGACTTTCCCCTACGAACATCCCCATCGTCCTTAGGGATGACCGTTAAAATGCAAATCTGGCCATGTAACCTACTTATTCTTACTGAACCTTATTATTTCTACTCTGTGGTCTGGGGGTAGGGATGTTCACCCTAGAGTGGACAGAGCAATCCTTTTGCATGTAGGAAGGAAATTTGGGGAAGCCCGTATACATTTTCTTTAATTTATAAATTATGCTCAGTCTTCTGTACATAAGAATTCCACATCCAAGGATTCAACCAACCTCAGATTGAAAGTCTCAATAGAAAAATATGGTTGCCTTTGACCGATCATATGCAGAATTTTTTCTTGATGTATTTTCTAAAGAACACACCATAACATCTATTTACATAGCATAGGATATATGCAAATATTTTACCATTTTATGTAAGAGACTTGAGCATGTGTGGATTTGGGTATACGTAGGGGATCCTGCAACCAACCCCCCGTGGGCACTGAGGTACATCTGTAACTTACACACGATATGTGCATAAAGTGGTTCTAGAATTACGTCAGTTGAGTAACTACAGGTTTGCTCCATAATCAGTTCCTTCAGCATTGCATCTGCCTCTCAGCACGGACCAGGATCCTTCATCTAAACATGGGCTGTGTGTCGTTTCACCAACGTGGAGTGTGTTTCTTGTGCCCTTGCAACTGGACTGCTCTTGTTGCCTCACAGTCATGAGTACGCAAGGTTCACAAGGAAGAGCTAAACGTTTTCCATTTTTCAGGGAAGTGCAACCTCTAATAGAAATAGAACTACAAGGCCGGGCGCGGTGGCTCACGCCTGTAATCCTAGCACTCTGGGAGGCCGAGGCGGGCGGATTGCTCAAGGTCAGGAGTTCAAAACCAGCCTGAGCGAGACCCCGTCTCTACCATAAAAATAGAAAGAAATTAATTGGCCAACTAATATATATAATATAAAAATTAGCCGGGCATGGTGACGCATGCCTGTAGTCCCAGCTACTCGGGAGGCTGAGGCAGGAGGATCGCTTGAGCCCAGGAGTTTGAGGTTGCTGTGAGCTAGGATGACGCCACGGCACTCACTCTAGCCTGGGCAAGAAAGCGAGACTCTGTCTCAAAAAAAAAAAAAAAAAGAAATAGAACTACAAACTACACTTTCTCCTGCTTTCTTACCCCAGTCTACACTGAACTTGTGTCTAAATTAGTTCATCTAACTCATTATTCCAAGTATGTATTTATACTTACATCTTCATACCAGATCATGAGCTCCTTGGAGGAGGAGAATTTTATTCATAATTTTATCACTAGCAACAAGGATGGTTCTAGGTCTAAAGATACACTTTGTAATAGTATTTTCAGTAATTAAGTTATTACAGCAGATGGATATTTCTACTGGATTTTTCTTTCTCCTACCTTGTAGAGTACAAAGCAGCAGCATCTCATGTGCGGTTGTCTCATATGTGTCTTACATACAACACCACATACACAGAGAAGAGTGAATTCCCAGATCCTATGGTGGTGTTCCAGGGCTGATAAGTTGAGGAGAAATGTGCCATTACAGGGCTTGGTGTCCTTTGAGGATGTGGCAGTGGACCTCACCTGGGAGGAGTGGCAGGACCTGGACGATGCTCAGAGGACCTTGCGCAGGGACGTGACGCTGGAGACCTGCAGCGACCTGCTGTCGCTGGGTGAGCAAAACTTCTTTCTTCTTGATGCATATGGTAACCCTTTACAGGTTTTGTGCTGTTTAGGTGCGAATTGCCAGTCCATCAAAAATGTGCCACCGCTCTCCATAGAAAGGTTCAAATTGGCTCCTTCGTTGCACAGACCCTGAACCCGATCTGTTGTCATTGTTCAAAGGACCTGACTTAGCAGTTTGACAAAGTCCTGTGTTGTTTCGCACTAACAGGGCATCGCATTGCCAAACCTGAGGTGATCTTCAAGTTGGAGCAAGGAGCAGAGCCATGGATGCTAGAACACCCAGGCCGGAGCCTCTCGGGTCAGTTAGCAAGAACTGGGCAGGGCTGCCAGGAGGGGTGAAGCCCAGCAGGTGCTGGCAGCGTTGACCTGTTTTCACCAATTGTTTCGACCAGTCCTAGACCTCAGGACAAGTGGTCTGCATGCACCAAACACATGCATAGACTCCAAGGATAGCTCTCACTCACACATCCTGGCCTTTTATTTTGCTGAATATTTTCTTATGTTAGTATTTATCCAAAATATAATGCCTGCCTTCCTCTTTTTAGACATTTTTCTTTGCTTTTATTTTATCAATATTCTCCGTTGCTCTCTTTTCCTCTGTTGTCATGGACTTGTCTTTTTCCCTCAGACATTTATTCTTACATCAATTTATTCTTTTAACACATCTTAATTGAGCAGATTTTAAGCCCTGGTAATCAAAATGATGTTTCTTTTTCATGGAGCTTCCATTCTGATGAAAAAGTAATAAGAAAATAATGTATGTTAAGCAGTTCTTTAAGAAGCAGGAGAAATACTTAACCAAAGTCAGAGAGAGTGAGTGTAACGGAATGTGATAATTTAGGAAGGATGGTCACAGAAGGCATTTTTATCGTGATTATTAAGTGTTTACTCTGGCATAGATTCAGTTCCGGTTAACTTTCCAATTTTAACTGGAACTTTCTAGTTAACATATAATAGGTGAATATAAAATATAATAGGTGAATATAAAATATAGCTGACATATATTTGACATATAATAGGTGAATATAAAATATAGGTTCAAGAATGGACATCACTATTAGAGACACAAATTTGGGAATCAGTAGCTAAAGCTGGTATTCAATGTCATACTTATAAAGAAGTTCGCCCAGGGAGTTGATAAGAAAATGAGGAGTGTACGAATGAGCCTTGTGTATCTTGAAGTCAGAAATCATGACACTGAGGAGGAACCAGCAAAGGGGTGTGGAAAGCAGTGGTGCCTTGACTTGGGGTGAGAACCAGGAGATTCTGGGTCCCAGGTCCAAGAAAACCAAGGCTTTTACATTGAAGAGCTCAGATTTCTGTTTGGGAGTGGAGTTTGAAGTTAGTATTTTCCCCTTGTCTTTGTAGAAATCATTCTAAAACAACAAAAAGAATGGCAAATATACAGGAGACTTCATTTTCCATGAAACTCAGAGAAAGCTTAAACTCCAACAAAACATATAAAAGCCATCTGAAGCAGTCAATTATCAAGCAGTGGTGCCTCTGTCAGGAATTGGAAGGAGAATGTCAGGGCATTCGATCTCAAAAGGAGCCAGAAATACTGCTTTTAAGATGATAAGCACAGCCTGGATTGCAGAACCAAATCCTATAGAGCAGCAGAAGTGGGGTGGCCACCGTGGTAGACAGGAGGTTCCTGTGCTTGTTAGGGTTCTGAGAGGCAGAGGAAGTTGGGTTACATTGGGAAGTTGCAAGAAACTGTCTAGCATGGGAAATAAGAGATTTATATTAGAAAAACTCCAAAATGCCTATAGCCATTCCCAGGGAAGAATGAAAACTAAAACACAGATGCGAAACCCTGTCCCTAAGCCATATTCCTGCTTACAAGACCAGGAAATGGCCTCCCTCTGCACCTGCAAGTAGTTGATCCAAGAAAATCTTGCCATCTGCAAAGTGGAAGACTGAGAGAAATGCCAACACAAGACACCCACCACTGTTACAAGTATAAGTAAAATAGAGAAAAAGGAGAGTGAAAACAGATGGCAAGTGATGAGCACTTAAATGAAAACTACAACTGGGCAGTAAGTGACTGTTATTAGCAAATAATTCCTTATGAATTAAAAAGGGAAAACATTAGAATGGAAAGAAAAACAATTTAATATTGGAAGATATATTAATGTAATTCATTACATTGTCAGTAGTAATATACACACACATTTATAAAACCAGTACCCAGTATTGATTTTTATAAAATGCCACTGGAATACGCAGTAATTTCTTTACCTTTACATGAGCATTCCTTAAGAAATGCTTCTCTGTGGTTCATGGATATGGTGTCTTTTTTTTTCCACTTCAGATGTCCAGATAGTTGATGACCTAATTAAGAGAAGCCGAGAAACTTATGGTAGATGTTTGTGGCAAACTGTCATCAGCAGCAACATAACATCAACTGAAGACAGAGCTGAACTAGGAAAAACAAACCTGACAATGCATGAGAGAACTCACACAGGTGAAAAATCGTATGAATGTAATAACTGTAGGAAAATCTTCTCCCAGAAGTCAGCCCTCACTGTACATCAGAAAATTCACACAGGCAAGAAATCACATGAATGTGAAGAATGTAGGAAAACCTTCTCCCAGAAGTCAGCCCTCACTGTGCATCAGAAAATTCACACAGGGGAAAAGCCTTATGAATGTAATGAATGTAGGAAATCATTCTACAAGAGATCAGATCTCATTACACATCAGAGAACTCACACAGGGGGAAAACCCTACGAATGTAATGAATGTGGAAAGGTATTTCGCCTGAAGCCGTTTCTCACTGTACATGAGAGAACTCACACAGGAGAGAAACCCTATGAATGTAATGAATGTGGAAAAACCTTTTGCCAAAAGTCAAATCTCAGGATGCATCAGGGTACTCACACTGGGGAAAGGCCCTATGGATGTAATGAATGTGGAAAGACTTTTTGTAAAAAGTCAGTTCTCACTGTGCATCAGAGAACTCACACAAGGGAAAAACCCTATGAATGTAGGGAATGTGGGGAAACCTTCAACCAGAAGTCAGCCCTCACTGTACATCAGAGAACCCACACAGGCGAGAAACCATACGAATGTGAAGAATGTAGGAAAACTTTCTCCCAGAAGTCATCCCTCACTGTGCATCAGAAAATTCACACAGGGGAAAAGCCCCATGAATGTAATGAATGTAGGAAAACATTCTGCAAGAAGTCAGAACTCACTACACATCAGAGAACCCACACAGGAGAAAAACCTTATGAATGTAAAGAATGTGGGAAAGCATTTCGCCAGAATTCAAACCTCAGGACACATCAGAGAACTCACACAGGGGAAAAACCCTATGAATGTAATGAATGTGGGAAAACCTTTTGCAAGAAGTCAAACCTCAGGATATATCAGGGTACTCACACAGAGGGAAAACCCTATGGCTGTCATGAATAGAGAAACATTTCACCTGAAGTCAGTCCTCACTGTACATCAGAGAACATACCCAGGGTAAAAAACTCTGTGCATGTAGTGAATGTGGGAAACCCTTCTACTAGAAGTCAGCCCTCACTGTACATCAGAGAACCCACACAGGACAAACACCCTGTGGATGTAATGAATGTGGGAAACCCCTCTACCAGAAGTCAGTCCTCACTGCACATCAGAGACCCCACACAACACAAAAACCCTGTGGATGTAATGAATGTGGGAAACCCCTCTACCAGAAGTCAGTCCTCACTGTATATCAGAGACCCCACACAGCACAAAAACCCTGTGGATGTAATGAATGTGGGAAACCCCTCTACCAGAAGTCAGTCCTCACTGTATATCAGAGAACTCACAGAGGTGAGAAACATTATGAATGTGAAAGATGTAGGAAAACCTTCTACCAGAAGTCAGCCCTCACTGTACATCAGAAAATTCAACACTGGAAAAAGGCCCTATCAAGGTAACGAACGTGGAAAAACCTTTGCCACAAATCACACCTCAGGAAGCATCAGATAATCCACACAAAGGAGAAATCCTGTCTGGCAGTGACTGGCTCTGTGTTTCTGAAAAAAAAGAGAATCTTTTCTCTTAGACACACAATTGGCCCGCATCTCTCAGCATCCCACTATTACAGATGGCTTCCTGTAACAGATCTGTCCAGGGGAATGTGGGCACAGGGAAAATTGTTACTTCCAGGGTTGGCAGCAAGGTCCACATGATCATATCTGATATCTCAAGGCCCTGAGGCTGAAGCGCAGATGACCCCCAGGTTGGCCTTGGGAACCACAGGGGGGAGAAGGCCACCATGACTGAGACAGAAGGAATTGGTTAGAGAGCAGAAATCTTCCCACTTCTGTTATAATACCTTCCGTTTGTACTTCCTGTGAGTGAGAAATAAATACCTTCATTGTTGAGCCATTGTTTGAGTGATCTGTTTGCATTACAACACAAATAGCCCACTGTAGCTAATTTACTTTGTGAACTTCCTGAGAGAAGGTACCCGATTTCGAACATTAGAAAATTCACAGTGGGAGAGAAGCGTGTGTTTTCCCCTTTGGTCCCCAAGTCAGTTTATAGAACCATCAGTGGAATATAGGCAGATACATTGCAGCATATTTGAGACACCTTATCAGACAGGGTATCTCACTGAATGCTAAGAGCAAAGTAAATCTTTACAAATATCTTTAATGTGTCCAAGCTTTCAACAAACCTTCCAACTTTATATATCAGGGAATTTGAAATGAAGGAAAATCATCAATTGATGTAATAATATGGACGTACATTTTTGAATAGAAATGTCAAACCATCAAAATTTTAAAATATATTTGACTCTATACCAGTACTCAAATTCGAGAGGTAGTATTCCCTGCCAGGAGGCATTTGGCTGTATGTGGACATATGCTTGATTGGCGTAACTGGACATTGGGAGGTGCCGGTGGGAGGCATCCAGTGGGTAGAGGCCAGCGTTGCTGCTGAACAGCCTACAGTGCACGGAACAGAACCCTCTAGCATGTGGAGCTTATGATTATCTGCGTGATTCTCCATGATGGGACCCAGCATAATTGTGGGTAGGGAATATATACATGTAACATAATAGATTTTGTGGCTTACGTTAGGACTTTCCACATTAAATACCAGTCTGGCCCCTTTATGTCTTGTTATACATTAACTCTAGCATGTCGTGCTCATACTTTTTCCCTCCTCTCCTAGTAAATGTAAACTTGCGTGACCATTATCACCAAATTATCTCTTAAGTAAAGAAGATAATTTTTTTTCCCAAAGTTTGAAGCTAAAACAGTACCAGCCAGTGGGTCTAATAGAAACAGTGTTTACATAGGAATGTACACAAGGTGCATAACTGTTAACAGTTTAAGCCTGAATTTATTTGAACAGCTGTGTTCATTCTACTCAGTGAAAAGCAGTCTCTGGCAGGAAAGTTTCCCCTTTGTTTCTAGTCCTCACATCTTAGGGAGCAGCGGCGCAGGTACGAGCGTGTACCCCGTGCTGTGTACTAAGTGGTATGGGCACGTCCAGGGACGGGCTGCCACAGTGTGTCTCACCCCTGTGGGGCAGCACCCAAATCCCGGCTCCACTGGGCGTACGTGCACTGTTGACCTCAACCTCCCGGGCCTCCTGTGTCTTCATGCTCACAAAGTCAGTAATAATAAAACCTGCCTCCGAGGGTCATTGTGAAGAGTAAATTAGATGGCCTGACACCTGGTAAACAGTATATAATCTGTAGCTGTGATGATGATGGTTATTATTGTAATTTACAACATTAGTCCATCATAAATTAGTAGGAGACAGACATAAGCTGTTGTTTGCCTACACAAAGGCCAACGTTTAATGTTTTGGCAGTCTGGGTTTGATGATGTTACCCGCTTCTACACGGTTACTCAGGGATTCATCTTGGTTGAGTTTTTATGGTTAGCTGAGATTGATCTTACCGTTTGGGCTGAGCATGCGACCAGAGGTTAATTTTGTAGTGGTGACTGTCTTCAGAAATACACTGCAATTATAGTATATAATTACTACTCATCAGAAATGGCTTCATGGGCAGCCATTGTTGCATCCTGGATAACTGCACACACTGGAAATAAAATTTTTTTATTCCATTGTTTGAAGGAAATATGTTTGTATATTGATAAGCCACATTATCAATAGAATATTCTTCTTGCAGCATAGCATGAGGTCAGTTAGTCCTATCCTTTAAACCTTCAGTCCCCAACCCTCAGGCCGTGGCCTGGTACCAGTCTGTGGGCTGGTAGGAAGTGGGCCTCGCATCACCTCCTGAGCCCCACGCCACCGCCACCTCCCCCGCCCCAGTCCATGGAAAATTGCCTTCCATGAAACTTGGGAACAGGGCCACGGAGCAGGAGGTGAGCGGCAGGTTGGTGAGGGGGCTTCACGTGCATTTACAGCTGCTCCCCATCACTCAAGTCACCACATCAGCTCCGCCAGGCCCTCCACTCCCCGTCCGTGGAAAAATTGTCTTCCATGAAATAGGTCCCCGGTGTCAAAAAGGCTGGGGATTGCTGCTTCAAACTGAAGAAAGTGAGTATTGTTGGAACTGAATTGTTTGTTGATAACTCTCCCTGGTGTTGATTGACTAGATTTGATGTGAGTCGAGTGTCTCCTCTCTTCTAATGTCACTTCCCACTGCGATGGCTTATGACGATTTTACTCCTGACCCACCCTGGCGCTTTGCTCAGGCTGCCGTAACAAAGCGCTGCTGTCTGGATGTTGAAGGTGCAAGGCCGAAGTGCCAACGGGTCTGTTTCGGGGAAGGCCTTTCTACCCGGGTTACAGACGGCCGCCGTCTCCCCAAGTCCTCGTGTGTCCTGCCCGCTGTGCTCCTGGGAGTGAGGAGGCCCTGGTGTCCCGTCCTCTCGTGTGGACAGCAGTCCTGTGGGGTTAGGGCCCTGCCCCATGCCCCCATTTGACTTGAAGTTCCCCCGTGAAGTCCTTGTCTAAAGAGACAGTCTCCTGGGGGTTAGGGTTTCCACGTGCCAGTTTTGGGGGGACAGAAACCTTTAGTCCACAGCACCCACTGATTTGAAATACCGTCTTTCTCATTGAAGATGCAGCACTAAATGAGCATTTGGCATGGCCAAGATGTGTCGGCCACAACACCAAGTGTCCCACCTGTGTGGTGAGCATTTCCCCTGGGTGCAGAGTGTGTCCCCAGTGACCTCTGTAATTGGA
Organism: Microcebus murinus; assembly: GCF_040939455.1. Taxonomy (NCBI): domain Eukaryota; kingdom Metazoa; phylum Chordata; class Mammalia; order Primates; family Cheirogaleidae; genus Microcebus; species Microcebus murinus. The sequence goes on from NC_134117.1 coordinate 2,134,041, forward strand.
AACAATCACAGACCGGTTAGCGTGCGGGCCTGGAGCTACGCACACCATCAGAAGTCTGTGTTTACACGGTGGAGAGGCAGTGGGCAGAGCTCGTTGGTGGCTGAAAGGCAGTCTGGACACCCCTGAGACCCACACCAGGTGCCTCTCCCAGTGATGGACACTGGGCCGGTGTTTTTCTTTTCTTTGTTTTACTTGCACCTGGCGAGGTGGGTTACTCCTGTTGGAATTGAGTCCTGACGTGACTGAATTCATCTGGCATGTGTCTGGTCTCTTTTTGATTTCACTGAAGTATTTGCAGAGATGTGTGCATAAATACAATAATGTCTAAAGTTACAGTAGCTTTACACTCCTTTTACTATATTGTAGAGTAAATCTTTCTTTACTATCACCCCTCACAGTGATCTTTGTATCTAAAATCTGCATCAACTTCCTTTCCATGTCTGCGAAGCCCTTTTTGGATTCTGGCTGGGTTTGCGTTCGGCTTAGCTTCAGCTTGGTGCCCACGGGGGGCGCTCTCCCCCAGCTGGCAGGGGCCATGTCCAGACCAGCTGCACGTGCAATGACGAGGGTTCCGGCTGCAGCTGCTCCTGTCTGACCACCGTCCTGGCCACAGACCCGCAGGTTCCCAGCCACCCACTGAGGACAGCCCCACTGGCAACGGTCACGCCCTCTGGCATCCGCCTAACACTAATCATGAGATGCAGACCTCAAATAGCAGAATAAATACAGTTTTTAAGGGAAAGTAATAGTTGCATGTGCTTTATAGGAAGGAAGGAAGGAAGGAAGGAAGGAAGGAAGGAAGGAAGGAAGGAAGGAAGGAAGGAAGGAAGGAAGGAAGGAAGGGAGGGAGGGAGGGAGGGAGGGAGGGAGGGAGGGAGGGAGGGAGGGAGGGAGGGAGGGAGAAGGAGAGAAAGGGAGAAAGAAAGGAAGGAAGAAAGAGAGAGAGAGAGAGAAAGAAAGAAAGAAAGAAAGAAAGAAAGAAAGAAAGAAAGAAAGAAAGAAAGAAAGAAAGAAAGAAAGAAAGAAAGAAAAGAAAGAAAGCTAACCAAAGCCAAAGTAACCATACTTATTCCAGACAGAGTTGACTTCAAGGCAAAAAACATTTTTAGAGACAGAGCAAAATCTACGCTGATAAGAGATTCAGTCTGCCAGGGTGATACAGCAATTCCAAACGTCTGTGGGCCTCACAGCTCAGCCTTCGTGCATGCAAACTGCAAATCAGCCAAAGGAGGAGACACAGTCACTCCTCTGCTCTGGTGAGTGGCCCTGCCTGGGCTCTTGCTCCCTGCTGCATCCACCCCAGGCTGACAGAGAGGGGGAGTCCCTGGGTGGGCTCAGCTGTGGCTGTCACAGGGAGGGCTGCGGTCACACAGGCAGCCCCAGCCCCTGGCCGGGATGCTGGCTGGGCACCTGATGGGGGCCCCAGCCTTGACAAAGGCCTGCCAAGCTCTATTTTGTCATTCCCTTCAAATCCCGCAGCCCGCCCTCCCTGCTGGCAGTCCTGCAGGGGTGCAGGGGCGCGTGGGCAGGCAGCCCACCTTCCTCTCAGACCGCAGGACCTGGGCACCATGGTGCCTGAAGCCCACCCCATGTCCCCAGGGGCGGAGGTGGGTGGGCGCTGAGCACACACACCAAGGCCTGCTTTCCAGCCCCGGGTGGTGCTGCTGGTGCCAAGTGGGGCAGACGGTGCGTGTCACAGGCCGCACTCGTGGCCTCAAAGGTTGTGTGCCGGCTGCGTGGCTTCCCCGCACCTAGAGTGCTAGGTTACCGTGCTGTCTTGCTTGGAGCTGCATTCCTTTTTAATGAGATTAAGTTGAGCAATTCTCTGAACTTAGATTGTCTTTAAAGGCAACCAGTTTCCATGTCCGGAGTCCCCACCCTCATCCCGGCCACCCTCAACCACAAGAGCCTCCCAGCAGGGTCCCTGGGTCACTCCAGCCACAGCGGGTCCACTCTCCACTGGGCAGGTGGGGGATACTTTTAAACCCTACATTTAACCACGTCTCACCACCGTTTAAATCTCTTATCCTCCGAGCTCCCTGCCCTTGTCCATGCCAGAACTCTTGGTGCCGTGGCAGTCAGAATAAAAACGCAGAGATGAAAGTCTGAGTACGTGGTTTTATGCAGGCACAAGAGCTGCAGTGCAGGACGTAACATAAGCCAGGCCATCTTTGTTATGTCCGAAGAGTAAAGAGAGGATTTGGGGTTTTATTAAAAAGAAATGTGCGTGGTCTTGCAAGACAGTTTACTGGAGTTAGCAAAGTGTGTGGGAGGTGACGGGCTCTGATCGGCGAGTGACGGTCGTGGGTAAAACCAGCCTCAGAGCTGCTGCAGTGTGCTTCAGCCATGTTTAAATAAAATGTCTCAGGTTACAACAGGACGTTTCAGCAGCTGCACGTGCAGAGAATGCCATTTTTGGAGCAACGTTACGTGCCCCAAATGCCTTTTCCCCTGGCTCCTGGCTCCCCTGGCTCCTGGGCTGTTTAGTTGGGTATGACGAGAATGGCTCGGCGCGCACGACCCACTTTCCCAGTGCCCCACGGCCTTCCTACCCGCTGTCCTCCTTGTAGGAATGCCCGGCTCCTCTGGGAATGTCTGCTCATCTTTCAAAATCAGCTGCAACCTGACCTCTCCCAGGTCCCCCCACACTCTCAGTGGTGCTGTCTGCACTTTGCTAGCTCTTGCTGCATTTGCGGTTAACTGACTATGCGCCCCTCGAATAGCCCACCCCACCCCCTCTCAGCCTTTCGGCTAAGATCACATGTGAACACCCCCCTCCACCTTCCAGGAGCCTCAGCTCCATGCTCCGCTGGCGTAGCGTACTCGGTAAGTGTTTGTCCAGCCAGTGAGCATTAACGGGACGCCTACAAGGATCCAGAGAGAAACAGCAAAATCAGCACCTGGTCGAGTAAATGACTTAACTAAAATCCTCTGAAATCCAGGATCTTCTAACAAGTGCATTAACGATTGGTATGAATAGGTGACAATATGGAGCTGTAGGAAACAAAAATAGGATTGTCTAGATACTGCTGTCCCCTATTTTATTCTCTGAAGGGTACTTCATAAATAATGGCTCATTTTCACTGAGTTTTTCCCATGTCCCAAGCACCCCATACCCTGAGCACTTCACATTAACCCATTTGATACAACAACCTACTTCACAGGTGAGGAAAGTGGAGCCTAGAGCCCCTGGTCATTTACCTGAGACCACGCAGGTGGTGACAGAGCTCAGGTGTGAGTCTGAGTAATCTTGCTCTGGCCAGAACTCTCGGCCAACATGCAGCACTGCCTCTCTGAGAGGCCCTTCGACATCCACCTTCGTCCTGCCGAGGGCTGCAGAGCTGTCCTGTGCGCGCACGCGTGTGTGTGTGTGCGTGTGTGTATGCACTGATTTGCATAACCAGTCTCCTATCCGTGCTCATCCAGGTTATTGCAAATGCATAACTTTGTGCATGCACCTATGAGCATTTTCCTAATATTTCCTCAGGATGAATTCCTTGCAGTGGGATTGTTGCATTAAAAATTGCCCTTAGCCACTTCGGTACGGCACTCACCAGCCGGGAGCCCATCTCTACAAAAAAAGTTCTTTTAAATTAGCCACCCATGGTGGCAAACACCTGTAGTCCCAGTTGCTCGGGAGGCTGAGATGGGAGGATCACTGGAGCCCAGGAGTTTGGGGTTGCAGTGAGCTGTGATTGCACCACTGCACTCCAGCCTGGGTGACAGAGCAAGACCCTGTCTCTTTAAAATATATATATATTTTTCAATTAAGATTGAGTTGCATTTGAGGGATATAAAGAGTATACTGTTTCCATGAAAACATGCATCTTTCCAAACCTCAAAGAAATAGTCTTGAGCCCAAGCTACTCTCAAGCTTACTTCGAGTAAGTATCCAAAACATAATTAACAGAAGTGTGATTCTTGGTGGATGGTAAAAGATCACACTCTCTGCGGTTCGTAGGAGAACATTTCTGGGCTTTTTGATGAAAGGACCACCGACATCATTAAAACCTGCTGCCTTCCCTGGGAATGCTAATGTGTGCCTCCCCGGCATGTTCGCCGGCTTCCTTTCATCTGGCAGAGTCAGTTCCCATCAAAAGGGCCGCCCGCCCCAGGCCCGGGGGGTGACGCAACGCCGCCGCCGTGCCGGCTCACTCGCTCGCCACGCTGCACTTCTCCAAAGATGACTGATTCTTTAATGGTCCTTAAGATTCTTCAGAAAGAAAAAAAGGCAGGAGGCGACGATCTATTGATTGCACTGCGTGCGCGTGTCAAGTCTCAGCACACCCTGCAGACCCAGGTGCGGAGCCTCTGCCGCAGGAGCGGGTCTCAGGCGCGCGATGCTTTCTGCGGAGTTGGTGCGCAACGGTGAGTCGTTTGGGTTCTCGTCCTCCACAGGATGGAGAAGGCTTTTTTTGGACAAATACAGAAGGCAAGCTCTTAAGGAGAAAAATCATGCTTCTATAGAAAACTCAACATGAAAAAAAAAAAGAAAAAGAAAACTCGACGGGGTTTTCAGAAGCCTACTTTGACAGCAGAAGGGCACACACGGGATGTCATTCTGGACAACGTGACTGGCATGTCCCAGCGTCAACAGGTGGGTCAGATTTACACGTCCAAAGACACATTGTCTCTTAAAAACGGTTCTATTTCTTTTTTATTTCGTTACTGGAAAAGCTTTGCTGCTTTCAAGAAGGCATAACAAACTATTTTGAACTGGTAGAAAAATCTTCAAATTTTGAAAGTAGACGGGAAGTTCAGGAACAGGTGGAAGTCATCCTCGGCCGACAGAGTGGGGCGGGCAGGGCGGGCAATGGCCGGGCGGGGCGCTGCTGGCGGCCACAGGTAGTGCCGCCCGCCCCGCAGCCTGCACGGAGGGAGCAGGTGCCTGGCAGCTTGGGGGGGGGGGTGGTCCCCACGAGAATGAGCAGATCAGCCTGTGTCCCTCGTGCCGACTCGGGACGACTCGGGAGACCACGTGGCGTCCGCGTCTCCTCCCAGATTGGGGACCACGAGAGACTCCGCGCAGGCTCCTCGCAGGACTCCGGGCCGATCCTCGGGCGTGGCGATGCCGGCACTCATGGGGCTCTCCTTACCGGCTCCACTGGGGATGAGGAAGGGGTGTGTCATGCAATGGTCTGGAGGGATGCTTTTTGCTCTGAGCATAACAGATTAATTTTTCCCCAGCAAACAATTCATTTTGAACAGGCACCGGCTCCTCCAAAGAGACGGAAGATTCGCCACGTCTTAGTTTGGGTTTGCCCAGGATCAGGCGTCAAGACAGAGATTTGAGTGCGAGGAGCTTATTCATATTTGGGACATGATCCCAGGAGGCACTGGTCGCGGTGGGGGAGAGTGGGGCAGGGAACAGAGGAAGAAAACCGAGAGGTGTTGCCAAGCGGGTCACACTGGGGACAGCAGGTGCTCAATCCCGTCACAGCTCTGGGGGTGCATAGACCAGGGACCTCCCGGTCACGCCCAGGGCAAGGGGGCCGGGGGCTTCAGCTACCAGTCATGGGACCCAGCCCAGGCGGGCCCCGGCGCAGGGAAGCAGTGAGGGGAGGGTGCAGTCCCAGCCGCTGGGCCGGGGCTGGCGGACGTGGCCAAGCGCCGCTGAGGGCAGGTGGCTGAGCTCCCTCCCGCAGGCTCTGCCACGTCCCGCGGTGGCTAGCAGGGCCACGGCCCTTCCTGTCTAGAACCCACATCAGCCCCGAGAGCTCCAGTGGGGCCTGAGGGATCCGTGAAGCTTTGCCTCAGCGCCCAGATGGGGTCGCGGGGCGGCCCCTTCCCGCCTGTCCCCACGCTCTCTCGGGACCGGCGTGGGGCTGCCCTGCTGCGTGCGCTCTAAGTCACCCTCATGTACAGGCGAAATAGCACGGAAAACCTGCAGACGTGTCCGTGTGGATAAACAGTATGTGGCTCGTTTCTGCGAGTGGGTTTATGCCAGTCACCCTGGCGTGACAATCGGTGGGACGGAGGACGCCTTTTCATTGCGGGCCACATCACGTCCCCCGGAAATTCGCATGTGGAAGTCCCAACCTCCCGTGCCAGAACGTGACTGCCTTGGAGACGCAGGAAGGAAGAGGAGGCGCTGTCGGGACATCTGCTTCTCAGTCTGAGCGTTTAATGACTCTTTCGTCCTGGGGCCCAGGAAGGAGGGTGCCAAGGCAGCCGGGCCCTCCCCGGGCCACGCTGAGCCAACTGCTGGGCCCGTGAGAGCCAGCGGTTGCATCTCTGCGGCAACAGTCACAGTGGCGGCCAGGAATCAGCCTGAGGACGTGTTTACGCCACGGAAGCTGACGTGCGCTGCGAGTCATGGCTTTCCCCTCCGAAGAGCTGACTGCTAAACTCTGGCCGGCACACCGTCCTGGAGAAGCCGGCATCCGGCGACTGAATGGGGTGGGGTGGGGAAGCCCCGCCAGGGTCAGCCGGAGGGGACACCTCCGGCAGGGCTGGTGCCTTTGAGATCCCCGCCGGGCCAGCGCCTCGGCCCGTGCACTGCCCTCTCTGCCCAATTCCGCCTCCGTCCCCATCTTGCACCTCAAAGTGTGTCTCGGCACCTGCTTCGGGACAGCCTGACGCCCCCCTGAGCGGACCCCTCGCTCAGACCAGGGCCCCGACCGGCACCAGGGCTGATTCTCACCGGTTACGGATTACCATTTTAGCTTTCGGTTCACCAGCAAACATGTACCGAGCAATTTCTATGGGGCAGATTCTGTGCTGTGAAAAGATAAGCAAGACGTCGTCCTCCCCGAGAGTGCAGAGGCTGGGGGTGAGGGGACGCTCGGACACGCAAGCTGGACGCTGTCCCTGTCCTGCCAGCAGGGAGGGGCGCTCTATCAAGTCGTGCAGGCGGCTCCAGCTAAATCTGCTGTGACTACATTAACGTAACAATCACCTTCATAATGACACGCATAAAAGCAAAAAATATGGAACAGCGTAAAATGCGTTCAAAACATTGTCATTAGAAAATGAGATTCAATGTATTTGACATTTAAAAATAAGACACATTCTGCTCTAATTTAAAGTGGATTTAAAGTTAAAAATGAAAACCAAACTAGATTGTCAGAATTTGCCTGTTTTATTAACCAGAGTATCAAGCAATCGACTTAAAAAATAGAGCACAGTATTTCAGCGTTTCCTAAGTGCTTGCTGGGCCACTGTAGGAGGATCAGGATGACATGAGAAAAGTACTATAGGAGTAACCTTGACCTTTGATTAGTGCTTCACCACCATAGAGTCCTCAGACTGTCCTCTTGGCAACCCATAACTCATAACATAGCCCCGAACTCAGAATATAACCCATGACCTCATAACATAACCTATAACCTCATAACATAGCCCCAAACTCAGAACATCCTCCCCGGGTTGGTCCCCTTCTCCCCACTTTACAGTTGGGAAGACTGAGGCTCTCAGAGTTAAGGACCAGCCTGCACTGGACAGGCTGCTCCAGCAGCTTTACCTAAACAGGTCTCCGTCTTTGTTGGTAAGTGACAGCCACTGAGCCTTCCGGGTTTAAACAAAATAATTGCATTAAAAATAGCCGGCGTTTGTAATTTTAAAAAATAAACCACCTTGGAATTAGAACTTCTGCTTCTGCAGGGACAATCTCAAGAGGCGTGCACCCCAATGTCTAGGACCCCAGGTATAAATGGACTGTCACTCAATGAAAAAGACATTTGAAAGCCATGGATTTGGGAGATTTTGGAAAAGCACTTATATTTTCAAGTGTTTCTCTAGGAAACCATCCAGAGCCCATATGTCACAGAGATAAAAGTGATTTAAAGTTGTCAAGAAGCACTTTCAGGCTTTCTATAAAAAGCCCTTGAGGATTCAGAAGAGAGCAATGGAGAAAAGGGAGAAGGTTCTGGTCGGCAGTACCTCTGGGCCCGGAGCGAATTCCAAATACGACACGTTCCGGCAACACCAGCCTCACCAGCAGCAGCACCGTCAGACCAAAAACAGGCTCCAGAAAGAGTATTCTGAAAACAACTAGCGAGGTGGAATTTAAAAGCCCTGCATGGTTCTCACTTGCCAGTTTCATGTATATTCATTCTACTCTTTTTTCTGGGTTTGGAAACAATGGAATCCCCAAAGCCTCTTAATTTGGGGCATTTCATCACAGTAATTTAATGCTAAATTAAAGTTCAAAAACCCTCGTTGTTCGCAAGGCTTTTGTTCTGTTCATTTAAACTTTGAGCAGCTTCCAGCTTAATAAACCCTCTGTTTTTAACTGACATCTGCTTGCACGAGAAAAGTCGCTGATGCACCACACTCCGGGTCTGACGCCACGCATTCCCATTTCAGGAACCAACGCGAAAAGTAATCACTTTTAATAAATGACAGTTAAATCCAATTACAAATTCACTATTAAAAATCACACCAATTCCACTTTGAAGCTGCAAGGTTTGATTTCGCTCTAAAGAGAAGGCACGCTCGAGCCTTCGCAGAGCTGCACAGACGTGTTTACGCGGCTCTGTGGGCTGATCCTTCCCAGCACCTGCTCGAGTCGGGATCTCACGGAAATTTCCAGTTCAGTGCCTCCCGCGCTCAGATTCTATTGTGTTCTCTCCCACCATGAGGAGGCAGAACAGAGAACGCTGACCGCAAAATGGCGCCCAAGCGTGACTACAAATAAAAATAATAATCGTCATGATTATTGTTATCATACTACCTACCTCGGCTGGTGTGTATTTGGTTTTAACATGTTGCCAGCGTGTTGCGGAGCATTCTAGACGCACCCTTCACTGAAGCCTCACGCCGCGTCTGTGATACACATGCAGCATCCGGCTCACAGATGAGGGGACTTGCCCACAGCCACGCAGCAGGAGGAAGAAGCAGGACTTGGGGCAGCTCCAGCTCGGTGACCATGTGGCACGCTGATTAGACCAGTGGCCCTGCCGCACGGTCACCCTGTGTCCTCCCCTTGCCCTGCGACTTTGTCATCTCTGATTCTGATTCTGATTCTTGGCCAATGGGACAGCATCAAACGTAACGTCGAGAAGCGTAAGAAGTGCTTGTGTGTTTCTGCTTCCTCTCCGGCTCCTGTGACATCACCACGACAGCCTGAGGCTGCGCCGGGGCCAGCCCGGTGGAGGGGCGAGAGACAAAGTCCCAAGAGAGTTAGGTTGTCCCAGAGGAGCCACCCAGACCAGCCAACCCACCTGTGGACCACGACACACGAGCACGCCGGCCACGACGGGCCACGCCAGCCCCAGAGCGCACAGAACCCCCCGTCGGCCTGCAGGGCCAGCAGAAATAAAAAGTGGTTGTTTCCAGCTTTCGAGTGTTGGGGTGACTTGTTCTGCAGCAGCAGGGTTCTCCACCACCACCCTGAGCTCCCAACTGGGGGTGCTTTGTCTAACCGGTGGCCGCCGGGGGATGTCCAGATCCTAATCACTGACACCAGCGAGACGAGGCTGCAGGTGCGGCTGAACAAGGGTCGCAGAGGAGGGGGTCTCCACGGAGCACCCGGCTGAGCCTCAGTGCGACCACTAACCTTATGACGGGGACACAAGGGACATCTGAGACAGCAGGAGAAAGTGACGTGGGGACGCAGCCGGCTGCCGCGCTGCTCATTGCAAAGGTGGCGGAGGGGACCCGTAGCCGAGGCTGGCGAGGAAGCAGCTCTGGGGCGCGGTGAGGCTGAGTCCCACCCCGGCCCGAGGAGCGATGCCAGCACCTTCGGCTCAGGGAAGGCGAGTGCAGACTTCTGACCTCTGGAACAATAAGGTCATAAATATGTGCTGTTCTCAGCCACCAAATTTTGGATAATTTGTTACAGCAGCTGCAGGAAACTATTAATACGTACGCCGATTTTAGGGAAATTGAAACACAGACTCTGTTTTAATTAGCGTTAGATTACATTTTATAGACCCAAGTCTATATCACTTCCCTGTCTGTGGGGAACAAGCCAGACGCCACCCCAGCCCTGAGCAGGGCCCCCAGGATGAGCTCTCTGGGGCACCCCAGCCAGTGCCCCGTGGGGGTCAGGGCTGACAGCAAAGCCAGCCCCGGGCAGAGGCTGCCGGGAGGCCCAGGGCACCCGAGAGCCCACGCCACCCAGACATCATCCTCAGCCACTGGGTTAGAAAGGTCCGTCTTCCCTAAGATTGGGGGGATCTGCTAAAAAAAAAAAAAAAAAAAAAAACAGCTCATTGCAGCAATAAACACAGACCGCTTTATCCAGCACTGCCTGGCCGAGCCTCCGGTGACGGTGGGAATGCCATCGGGGCCGTCCAGAGAGCAGCCACTGGCCGCCTGTGGCTGGTAAGCACAGCAAACGTGGCCAGTGCGTTTGAGGAACTGGATTTTTTTATTTTACTCCCTTTTAATTGAAATTTAGTGGCCATGTGTGCCTATTTCATGCATTTAAATTTAGTGGCCCAATGTGCTACCACGACGGCCTGCGCCGCCGGTCAGCGGAAAAGCTTGAGGTTTGAAGCACGGGAACAGGTCTGGGCCCGGAGGCTTCCGTCCATGGCATCCGTGAGCTCACGAGGCTGAGTCAGGACTGACTGGGCACCGGCCCACTCCCTTCTGCGACATGGCCACCGTGGGGGCTCAATTTCCTTGTCTACCGAGAAGAATACCCTCCACTGTCAGGACCTCATAAGGACCAGAGATGAACTCCGTAAAACTCCAAGCATAGCGCTTACGACCAGAGACGAGAAAACACGCACGAAAGCGCATGGAAGCCACAATGGGCAGAACCAGCTCCTCCTCCAGGATTCAGAACTCCAGGCCAGATGCAAGGCCACCAAGCACCGTGTGGGCGTCTGTCACCAGTGCGCCAGGCCGCAGCTGCCCAGAGCCTCCAATTAATTCCCTGCTGAGACACGGGGCAGGCCAGCTTTGCCGTGGGCCCGTCTGCTCTGGTGTGTGTCACTCGGACAGAGAGGACAGCTGCCACCCCTCGGTGGCCCCACTGCTCAGGCTCAGGCTGTGCCCGACACTGCAGCGTGGGCGCATGAGCAGGCCTGGAGCAAGGCAGGGGTCCCCAGTGACTCTCACGTCCCCTCCGCTCCAACAGCTCCGTCTCCGCCTGGAGCTTCAGGACAGAGCCGCTCCGCCCCGCCCCAACCGCTCTGCCAGGGCCTCCCCGGTGCCCAGTTCTCCACGGTGCTGCCTGGAGAGCCCCACGGTGTCCTTCCGAGGGCGCCCTGGACTCATCCCCTTCAGCTCAGCAACTCGAGACGCAGGCGCCTGGCAGGGCTGTCAGCCCTCATAGAGGTGGCGGCAGCACGGTGGCACGGCGTGACATGGCGGTCCCCGCAGAGGAAGCAGCGAGCCGCTTTCCCCCAAGAACAAATCGCCCGCAGGAGCGTGCGCCTGTCACAGGGTGTTATGTGCCCGATGGCCTCAAGCGCTGCCCGTGCCCTCGCTCGTTAATCTTCCACGCGCCGCTGGGGGACCAGGGCCATCCCTCTCCTCCCGGGCTCCCGACAGCTGACGCGCCATCCCTGTTGGGTGAAGCAGCCTCAACTTGCAGTGCAGATCCAAGGTCAAAGTCCCGACGCAGTCCCAGCTGTCACGCCAACAGCACAGCAGCAAATGACTTACCGGGGGGCGGCCACGTGTCCTGCATGGTGCCAGGAGCTTCAGATGCAGGTCGTCCTGTCTAAGGCTCACTCGTGCCAGCGCCTGGGGCACGTGTGACCCCACCGTTTCCAAATAACAGACACCCTCCAAATCAGCCACTTTTGGGGCACCTAAACGCCATTCCCTATCCCACAGCTGCACCACGTGGAAATCCCACCCATTTGCCAGGGGATCCCCGCTGTGCCCCACCCCACCCCAGTCTCCCTGGGTGTCACCTGCGCTCGGTTTCTTACCCTTTCGTTTCATTTCCACTGTGCTGGTCATGGTGAGGTTTTGTGCATGTGACTCTTGCAAAAATACTGGAAACCCTGAAAATGGATGGTCCTGGGCGAGGCCAGGACCGGTGCCTAGGGTAGGGGTCGGAGGAGTTGGGGTGTCGAGTAGGTGGAGGCCTCCAAGTCTGGCCTTGCTCCCGGGCCGAGACTCCTCCCTGGCGTCCCCAGAACAGTCACCTGGCCCTGCTCCGTGCCCTTCCCGGTCCTGGGAACCGACCCCTTACTCAGAAGCTCAGGTAGAAAACCGCTTCCTGGGCGCAGTGGCGAGAGTCTCCCTGTACTGCCCGCCCAGGGGTCCACCAGGGCCGGCGGGCTCCTAAGGGAGAGCACTTCGGAAACCGCTGGGCTGTCAGCAAACCGTCCTCTAATCGTCATTCCCCCTCCACCCACCCAAAGATTCTCCCGTGACCACGCAGTTAGCCCGGCCCCTGCGCCCCTGCGTCTGACCTCCAGGTGACGTCCAGGCATGCCACGGGGCGAAAACGAGAGACCCGTGAACCCCTGGATCCTCACCTGGCCAGAAAAGCTGGGGGTGGGAATTGACAATAAAGTGCTCCTCAAACGGTTGCCATGGCAACCAACAGCACCGGCGGGACCCGATGCCTTCTCCGAGTTTTATGAGGCTCAGGCGGCTCCTTTTACAGACTCCGGCATTAATTAGGCTCGTCGCAGGGTGGGCTGCGCGGAGACGGGGGGCTGTTCTCCCGTGGGCTCTGCTCGATTCTCGCGCATCAGCCATAAAAGTTCAAGGATGCAGTGGGAGCGGCCCCCACTTGGGTTACTTTATTATTTGAATGTTGATGAGGCAAAGGACTGAGGTCAAAATACGAGCTCGAACAACAGAAAAGAACGGCAAGGAGAGGGGCATCGCCGGACTTTAGGCAGAACAGAGTCGACTTGAAGCCGTGATGTGCGGAACCCGACAGATAGAGACAGACACCTGGAAACACACACGAAGGGGGAAAGGTATTTTGACTTCAGTCTCCAAATCTATAGCAGACGGTAACAGAATCACACCAGAGTGCTGTTTTTTTCTGTTTAGTCTTTCTGCGTTCCGTTCGTTCAGAAACAAAGCCGACACTGCTGTTGCATCACCAAGAATTCCCTGACTCGGTAGCACTGGTTTCCACAAAACAGGCACGCTGGGTTCAGGGCAAATAACCCGTGAGTGCTACTGGAACTCCAGCCCTTGTCCTAGAGCTGACCGTCTGGGGCTTTCTGCAAGCACAGAAGAGGCGTCTCGGTCCACGGGATGGACGCCGTGCTGAGGATGAGGTCGCACGGGTGAGGCCCCACCCTCGCCGGTCATGACGTGGAATGGCCGCGTCAGCTGCAGGCACAGGGCGGCCCCGCCCAGCCTCCCCACCCCCAGCTTCCCCACCCCCAGCTTCCCCACCCCCCAGCCTCCTCACCCCCAGCCTCCCCACCCCCAGCCTCCCCACCCCCAGCCTCCCCACCCCCAGCCTCCCCACCCCCCAGCCTCCCCACCCCCCAGCCTCCCCACCCCCCAGCTCCCCCACCCCCCAGCTTCCCCACCCCCCCAGCCTCCCCACCCCCCAGCTCCCCCACCCCCCCAGCTCCCCCACCCCCCCAGCCTCCCCACCCCCAGCTCCCCCACCCCCCCAGCCTCCCCACCCCCCCAGCTCCCCCACCCCCCAGCTTCCCCACCCCCAGCTCCCCCACCCCCCCAGCCTCCCCACGCCCCAGCTCCCCCACCCCCCAGCTTCCCCACCCCCAGCTCCCCCACCCCCCAGCTCCCCCACCCCCCAGCTCCCCCACCCCCCCAGCCTCCCCACCCCCCAGCTCCCCCACCCCCCCAGCCTCCCCACCCCCCAGCTCCCTCACCCCCCCAGCTCCCCCACCCCCCCAGCTCCCCCACCCCCCCAGCCTCCCCACCCCCCAGCTCCCCCACCCCCCCAGCCTCCCCACCCCCCAGCTCCCCCACCCCCCAGCTCCCCCACCCCCCAGCCTCCCCACCCCCCAGCTCCCCCACCCCCCCAGCCTCCCCACCCCCCCAGCTCCCCCACCCCCCAGCTCCCCCACCCCCCAGCTTCCCCACCCCCCAGCTCCCCCACCCCCCAGCCTCCCCACCCCCAGCTTCCCCACCCCCCAGCCTCCACACCCCCCAGCTCCCCCACCCCCCAGCTCCCCCACCCCCAGCTCCCCCACCCCCCAGCTTCCCCACCCCCCAGCTCCCCCACCCCCCAGCTCCCCCACCCCCCAGCTCCCCCACCCCCCAGCTTCCCCACCCCCCAGCTCCCCCACCCCCAGCTCCCCCACCCCCCAGCTCCCCCACCCTCCAGCTTCCCCACCCCCCAGCCTCCCCACCCCCCAGCCTCCCCACCCCCCAGCCTCCCCACCCCCCAGCTTCCCCACCCCCCAGCTCCCCCACCCCCAGCTCCCCCATCCCCCAGCCTCCCCACCCCCCAGCCTCCCCACCCCCAGCTTCCTCACTATTCTCAGGAGCAGCAGGACTCTGGCTGGCTGGACCCGCAGGTCAGACCCTCCCTGTCTTCTCTGTTCCTGCCCAAACCCGGAAGACGACGGGACAGGAAGAGCAAAGGGACAAGCCGGCGGGGACAAAGGCCACGCCGTGGTTCCCAGAGCCCCGTTCCCAGCGCTGGCCTGGTGGCACCTGTCTCCTCCCCTGGCAACGGAGCGTTCACTCGGAGCAGCCTCTCGCTCACCCTGGCTTCATGAAAGTGCTTTCCCGTCACGCCATTATACCGCTGCAGTGTGAGACTCTGGTGGAAGAGAAGCCGGCTGGTCACAAAAACCAACGCGGCAGAGGCTATGGAGAAGACACAACGCACGTGAAACCGCACGAAAGAATCCTCAACTCTGGCCTTTGAGGATTGAAACCTAAGCGTCAGCCTCGCCCAGCCGCACTGCCCTCCGTGCGTCCACAGCTCGGGGCTCCCTTCTCAGGTTGTTGCTAAGGGCAGGCCCCCCGCCGCGGCAGGATGCTGAGGGTCAGCGACAGCCACGCCCAGATGCTGAGGGTCAGCGACAGCCACGCCCAGATGCTGAGGGTCAGCGGCCTTCCACATCCACGCCCAGGGCGGCGGGAGACCGAGGCCCTGCACTGCTGGGAAATGCGTTATCAGCAGCCGCAATGGGCCCAAAGGGGCTACTCTGCGCCTTATTAAAGCAGTCAAGGGAGGCCGAGGCGGGCGCATCGCTCCAGGTCAGGAGTTCGCAACCAGCCTGAGCAAGAGCGAGACCCCGTCTCTACTATAAATAGAAAGAAATTAATTGGCCAACGAAAAATATGTAGAAAAAATTAGCCGGGCATGGTGGCGCAGGCCTGTAGTCCCAGCTACTCGGGAGGCTGAGGCAGGAGGATCACTTGAGCCTAGGAGTTTGAGGTTGCTGTGAGCTAGGCTGACGCCACGGCACTCACTCTAGCCTGGGCAACAGAGTGAGACTCTGTCAAAAAAAAAAAAAAAAAAAAACCAGCAGTCAAAAACATAGAGTGAAGGGAGAGTTGACACAGGGCCATGTCAAGGCCCTGTCTGATAGGTTCCCTAGCACAAAGTGCTGGAAGCTTCTGCGGACCAGAGAGAGTAGGAACCACTGACCCCTGTCCCCATGCCCCACCGGTCTGACCTCCCCGGTGGGCCGTGCACCTGCCACGTCTGCTGGAGTGAGGTGGCGGCACCACACTTGGCAACGGTGTTCCCCAATTCCAGACAACAGAATTCCCCAAATTCAAGGAACTTTGTCTATAAAATGTTTTTCCTACTTTGTCAGTCTCTAAGCTGAATATTTTATTTATTTAGTGTAGTGGACTGAAAAGTGTCTCCCCCAAAATTCATATCCACCTGGGCATGTGACCTCACTTGGAAACAAGGTCACTGCCTATGCAATGAGTTAAAACGAGGCCATGGTGGAGTCGGGTGGGCCCTAAGTCCAGTGACCGCTGTCCCTATGAGAAGGGGGGAGAGACACAGTGGAACAGAACACAGGGGCAAAGGCCACGTGGGGACAGGTCAGAGGCTGGAGAGACGCGGCCACCAGCCCCGGACACCAGGAGACGCCCAAAGTGGAGGAGGCAGGAAGGATCCTGCCCTAGAACCTTCGAAAGGAGCGTGGCCCTGCCGACACGCTGGTTTCGGGATTCTGGCTTCCAGCGCTGAGGGGGGAAATGTCTGTGGTTATGAGCCACCTAGATTTTGCGGTAACTGTTACAACAGCCACAGGACGCTGGTACCTTGTGTCTCGGCGGCGGGGAAGTGCCGGCCCTGCAGCAGGTGAGCCAACTGTGAGCCGCATTGCAAACACGGGAGTTTCCAAAGCCAAACACTTTTAAGAACGGACAGTGGGCCTGTCCTGCCCCTGCCCTCGGGACAGCTCAGATCGGAAGGCAAGGTGGCCTCCTCCTCCTGGGGGGGAGACCTGAGCAGCATCCGAGACCCCAGCCCCCACCCGGCCCACCCCCACCCTTGCCCCGCCCCCGCCACACAGGGAGAGGAGCGGGACTCCCAAGCTGTCATTCAGGAATCCCCCGCACTGCTGAGAACGCTGGCAAGAAAAATATTTTACCGAATATTTTATTCTTCAGGAAAAGATCCGCTTAGTAATGGGGAAAAATACAGGTGTGTGCCTGTCAAAATTATTTCCTTCGGGCTTCATTACCAATTTCTCTGCCTCATTCGAAGGCTCGGGGAGCGAGGTGTGGAACGACCCGTCTTCCCTCTAAAATCTGTGTGGCCACATCAAAGTCAACATCACTTTTCCAAAGATCGTACCGGGTTTTTTTGTTGTTGTTTTTCTCCGCTGTATTAATAATGTATGGGGCGTGTACATGACTTTACTTCTAGTTTTATTTCCTAACTTGAATAATTTGAAAATAACATGGAAACCGTGTGGGTGAATGGTCAAAAACCGGCGTGTGAGCCGGGGCTGGCGTGAGATCCCCGCGAGGATTTTCCACGTTCCCATAGGGTTGGTTTGCGGCTCGGCAGCCAGGTTTATACACGTCTGCACAGGCGCGTGCACAGGTGTAGATACACGCATCAACAAAACGCTTCCACGCGGTCTGCGCACAGCCCTTGCTTCCCACCCCAGCGCCTGTCCCCAGAGTAGGTCTGCACGGTCACCAGGGTGGGGTGAGCAGAGTCGAATCCGGCTCCGCCACTCACAGGTGTGGCCACGGGAAACCGCCTCCGCCCCTTGGGGCTCAGCTGCTCCTCTGGGAATACGGGGGTCACCCAGTCAGAGCATGGGGCGCCCCCACCACGCAGGGGCTCCAGAGAGCGGGGCCGCTCCCAGCCCTTCCCCTGCACACCTCGATGGAGTTTCTCCTTCTTCTGGAAGCCTCAGACAAGTGTCCTTCCAGGAGACAAGGAGTGACGCTTGCCGAACACCTACCATGTGCCGGTGGCCACAGGAATTAGCTGTTACTCCATCTGAAATGTCATAGAGAACACACAACACAGGGTAGTTGGAAGTCATTTGAATTTCTAAAGAGAACCTGTTTTCAAGACGTCCTCAAAACCACCAGGCGGGCCCTGCTCTGCGGCTACGGCTAGCAGCCGCACTAATCGGGGAAGGCGGGCGGGCCACGGGACGCAGGGCTGTGACAGTGTGGGCGGGCACCGGCACTGGGGCGTCCTCTTTGGAGAGCACTTTGGCAGCATCCCCCAGTATTCTATGCACCTGGCCTCTGGCCCAGCGACTTCCTTTCCGGGGCTGAACATCGTGGAGACGACAGCCCCCGGCGCCAGGGTGAGGGCGCCCTTGCGCTGATTGCGTGTGGTTTGAAATAGCAAGCGACTAGCAGCTGCCACTAGGGGACTCCTTAAAGAAGTCACCGGGCATCCGCTTACTGCGATTCCAGGCGGCCGCTAGTAGACGGGGGTGGACCTCCAAGTGCTAATGGGGACCATTTGCAAGGCACGCTGGGTGACAAACACAAGCAGCGGACCGGGACGTGTAGGCTCGTGTTTCCATTGGCTTATCCACACGCGTGCATATATGTGCCTTCATGCGCCGCCATCTAGCGGAATGGCACCCGAGGACCCCCTGACAGCGGCTGCCTCTGGGAGGCAGGCCTGCGGTGGGAGGGAGGCCTCACGCGCCCCTCCCACTTGCTGACGATGGGACCGTCCACCCATCTGCTGCAAACAAATAACCGAACCGTTCGTTTGTTTGGCAAACATCGCCAAACACTCCTAAACGTGCAAAGCCGGGAACTAGACGAGCCAACGTCGGGCACGCGGCACTCTGTGTAGGGAAGCGCGGAGTCTTCCCCTGCCTGGGCTGCGTCCACGGCTGCTGGTGAGGTTCCCTGCCGGGGCGGAGGGAGGGTCAGAGTGACTCACTTCTGCCCCAGGAGAGAGCAGACCGCAGGGCTCCCTGCCCAATGCCTGGGCCCCGCACAGCGCACGTGCGGAGGGGGACCGGGACGTGGAGCACCCGACCCCCTGAGTAATGACGGGGTGCCCAGTCTTTCAGAACCGAGAGCCTGTGCTTTGTCTGTGACGTTACACGTGTTTCCAAAGTCTCAACAGTCTTGTTGCTGTGTGTGCCAATACAGCCGGCTTCCCCTGCCAGCCCCAGGGACGCAGGCTTGGGCCGCTGCAGGGTTTAGATTTATCAACTTAGAAAATCCTGAGATCCACCAATTTGGAAAGGAGAGCTTTATTGCCTCTCAGGAGTTGCAGGCTGCAGGCTGGCCACCCCAATGGCTGGGAGGAGTGGCCTCTGGCAGAGCCCAAAGGCTGGGAGGCGTGGCCTCTGGCAGAGCCCAAAGGCAGGCACTTGGAGGGGGGAGGGAGGGTGAGACAGGAATTTACGCTGAATGGGTGGGCCAAGTAGACATGTTCAACAGGTTCTAGCAGGAACTATGAGCATCCACAAAGAGAGGACCCGTGCATGCGTAGTAAGCAGACATGCGTGTTGTGTGTGTGTCCCGTGTTTACTTTGGGGTGGAGACTTGACATTCAAACGTATTACACTTAGGCCCCAGACACCAAAAGGTGAAGCAGGGACAGCAAGGTGTGCAGCCTGCAGCCTCCGTAAACGATAAACCGCAGAACCAGTTCACGCTTGGCGGCCTCTGATCAGGAGAAAGTCACTCAAATCAGTCTCCTGTCCAATCAAAGCTGTAGTTACGGCTTGTGGAGCAGGGTGTGGGGTCTGGGTCTATTGGCTTGTGGAGCAGGGTGTGGGGTCCATGCCCGTTAGAACCTGGCTCGTTCCTTAAGCGCAGGGCTGTGGTTTAACCCTTGCCTGGCGCGGCCTGAGTCTCGTGTACGATCTGGTATCTTATGGCCACAAGGAGTCCACCTGTCAGTTGCATGATTTCTATTTTAACAGACTCCATTCAAAAAGCAAAGGCAAGATCCAGACAATTTCGTTTTCCCCTCATTACCCAGAAAAAGGTGCATTCTGGCTTTCTCTGAAGTCATATATATTTAGATAAATAAATGTATATTATATTTGATTTTTCTCTGGCCATTCACTGGGTCCTCTATTTGTAATTATATAAAGATGTGCACAGTTTGCTACAGTTATGTTATTGCAAATCGGTAGTTCCTGTTGCCTCCGTCTTTAAGGGGCTTGATTTTTCTCCTGCTCTAAAAGGTACATTCATCTAGACCTGGTCTGCTGTCTGCCCGGGGTCTGTAACTGTCAACTTTTCCCTCCTCACGAAGCCCCCAGGAACACCCCAGGCCTCTCCCTTCCCTGACCTCCCTCACTGAAACTGTGACCCTGCCTTCTCTGAGTTGACACTCAGAGATTGTCCTCAGACAGCTCTGTGACCGGCGGACCAAGAAGCAGCCCCCATGGCCCCACTGCAGTCCTGCACCACCCAGGAGAGACGGGGGAGGAGGCAGAGGGAGACAAAGGTCTGCCCGTTCCTGCTGGAGAATGTGGCCAGGTGCCCGGCAACAGGGGTGCCTGATCCCACATGCCTGAGGGAGGTGACTCCCACCCAGACCCCCGAACAACCACGGCTCCCCTGAGGCCAGGCCTCCATCTACGACCTTTATTATTAATATTATTATTATCCTCATTACCCTCCACCAATAACCGGCCCAGAGCCTGCAAATATTATCAGGAATTGCATCTGGCACAAATTTGGGGGTTCTTGATAAGAAGATGTCCCTCCACAAGGCAGAGCAAACATTTTGACAGAGCAGGGAAAGGAGATTTGAGATTGCAATGGAGAAGGTGGAGCCAGTCTGCATCCCGAACACCTGCTGCCCCCAGGTGGGGAAATCGCGGCTGGAATCATCCGCACAGCTGTGCGGCCAGCTCGGTTCTCTGAGCACAGTCCGGGGCCGGGAGGGACGGGGTGGGGCTAAGCTCCCCGATAAGATGAGTCCGTCTCCTCAAAAGAGAAACCCATTCTTGCCTTAGGCAGCTCAGGAAAATCCCTTTCATGTCCCTTTCCCACCCCTCAACTATTTTTCTAGAAGGGCCCCCAGGGGGCCGCACTGTGGTGTCTGGAGCAGCAGCAAGTAGGTGGCCCCCAGAGGCCGGGCCGGTGCCGGAAGCCCTGGGGCTGCAGGACCGTGTGCCAGGCCCTGGGACGCAGCCGCAGCCACCGGCAGCCAGGGTCACCTGTTGAAGGCAGCGTGTGACCCGCTGAAACGCAGGCAGTGACAGCCGGGACTCATCACACCCAGGCAGCCGTGTGGCTGCTACACATTCTCCCAGGAAGCAGTCAGCATTTGGACAGTTCCTGAAAGTTTGGGCTGACTTAAACAAACTTGTTTATCATTGCAAATCCCTGGGCAATCCGCTAGGGAAGATAAGATGCAGCACTTGCTTGTTATGTTCAAGACGAGACAAAGCACAAAATTCAGGCTGCAAAGGAAACTCGGTGTTTGCAAAGTTCGGAAGAAGTGACAGTTTATTAAAAAATATAGGCTGTGCCGGGGAAAAAGTAATATCGGATTTTATGATTATTTCATACTGGGAATTGTTACATAGTTCCAGGCCTGTTTATTATATAACTACACATTGCAATAATACGTTTTGTAGCTTGTAAAGTTCTGAACAAGCAATTTTTACATAGCTATGTTTAGTAGTTTTGTTTTTTAAGGGGGGAAAAATCTCATGTTAAGAAGAAGGAATATAAGCCTTTGGAAAAATAAAAACTACAATATTTTTCAAGTAATTTCCTTACGGTTTGACAGAACCTGTTTTATCAGCATCTGTGCTGATGCTCACCATATCAAACGGTTTCGCAATTAGATGGCTGGGTCACTTGACGGCATTGGTCCTTTGTGGAGCGTTTTGCAATGCCAACAGGTAAGTGGTCAGGCCCGGGAGCTCTCTCAGGAGCGCAGAACGGCGAGTCCTTTCTTATGTGTTCACAGAAGTTCTCAAGCATCCCCCATGGCTGGACACTGGGGTGGACACTGGGCATGTGATTCTGAGCAGAAAACCACACATGGCCCTGTCCTTGCAGGACGTACATAAGAGAGAAGCAAACGTTATTCAGCCAAATAAGTCATGTGTCAAAATGCCAACTTACACCTGGGAGCATTTCTAGAAAGGTAAGTACCTGGACCGCTAGGACCCCAAAGAGGCCGTCAACCAATAACCAAAGTCTGGCTGGAATCCACCCTCGTTGGTGGAGTGTGTGAGTCTCCACGTGTGGAATGGCATCTCCACAAACAACGACATCCTGGCACAAAACGGCATCCAAAAGAGCCAACCCTGTCGCTGGAGCACCAGGCCTGGTCAGGTGCATTGGCAGCATCCGTAAAAGATACAGATCATATTGAATCTCCCATAAGAGCCCCGGGGCTCTCACCTGCGAGCACCTGTCAGCCTCCTGACACACCCGGTGCAGCCCCTGCCAGCAGGCTTTTTCGTGGCAAGTTAAAATAAATTACTCCCTTGGTTTCAGGAGAGGGTGAGACACAAAAGAGATCCTATCAAGCAATGTTTTCCCCTGAGCTTTGATAAAGGCAGCCCCGTTTGTTAGGGTGCCTATTTTAAGACTCCCGTGAACTCAGACCAGAAGGTGACACACAGGTTGCTTTGCAGCACAGCTGACGTCGAGGTGCTCCTTTGCACGGTGACATTTGCTTTGGGAAGGGCGAACGCCCAGGTGACCCAGGCGGGCAGCTCACGGTGGGCACCGGAAGGGCAGTGCAAGGAGGTCCCTTTGCACTGGGCACCAACAACAGGCACATTTCGGGGCAAAGGTTGCACGATCACAAGCCCCCCTTTGCTGGCCTGCTGCCCCCCTGGAGCTGGGAGGGCGCCAGGCCCCTCCAAATCCACCTCCACGCCCTGTAAAATAAACTCACTCTGGCCTCCGAGGAGCAGAGGTCTCAAGGCTCCACGATGGCAGTTAACGTGCAACTCACTCGGCAGGGCAGGGTCGCAGTCCCAGAGGGCCGGGGTCGGGCGGGGAAAAGCGAGGCAGGAGCCATTAAGGAAACCCAGGTGAGAGGCCAGCCTGTGCCATTTCTCTCTCCGTGTCCAGGGAGAGCTTCGGGGACACATGCTTGGGAAGCTCCATGGCTGGTTAGGGGCCACGCCTCCACATCACCTTCCCCCCAAAGCAAGCATGGCTCTAGACTCCATGCAAAGGGAAGAGTCACCAGAGATTTGTGACAAGTCACTCCCCAAACCAGGCTGAAAGGCAGTCAGACCCCATCATTCCAGGGACTGAGAGAGGCCACACATCTGGGGATATGAGTCAGCCCTACAGAGAGATTCAGAGGGCGACAGTCAGTATACCCCCACCTGAAAGTGTGACAGCTGCTGGGGACCAGAGCTTCTCTGTTGTGGGTAGAACTCTGCCCCCTAAAAAGAGATGTTGAGGTCCTAATGCCCGGTACCTGTGAATTGACCTGATTTGGAGACAGGGTCTTTGCAGATATGATCAAGTCCAGATGAAGTCATACTGGGTCAAGGTGACCCAGGTGACAAGGTGTGGTGTCCTTGTAAGGAGAGGAGATTTAGAGACACAGACACACAGGGAGGAAGGTCATGTGATGATGGGGACAGAGACTGGAGTGATGCAGCCACACGCCAACAAGTGCCGGGACTGCCAGCAACCACCGGACACCAGGAGGAGGGAAGGAAGGTTCTTTCCTCGATCCTTCAGAGCTGTGGTCCCCAACCCCTGGGCAGAGGGCCAGTACCAGTCTGTGGCCCCCTAAGAACCAGGTGGCACAGCAGGAAGTGAGCACCAGTGAGCAAGTGAAGCTTCCCTCAAGTAGAAATAGATAAATTTAGCCAGTGAAAAAGGCAAGAAAAATTAATAAAAGGCATAGAGATTAAAGGAAGAAAGAAAACTATATTTGTTGACAACGTGATTGTCTACATAGAAATTTCTAAAGTCTACAGAAAACCACTAGAGATAATAGTGAATTTATGAAGGCCTCAAGATACAAGGTCAATATACAAATTGTATTTCTATTAGCAAACTACCAAGGAATAGTTGAAAATTAAAAACTAAAATGAAACGCCCTTTACAATAGCACCCAAAAAGAAAACCAATGAAACATTTAGAGAACAAAATATGTTCCCAATTTGTACCTTAAAAAGTATAAAACACTGCTGAGAGAAAGTACTCCAATGGGGAGATGTACCATGTTCATGGATCAGAACATTTAAGATAGCTAATAGATCAATTCTTCCCAAATTGATATATAGATTCAACACAGTACCAATCAAAATCCTTGCATGCTTTTCTGGTAGAGACTGACAAGCTGATTCTAAAATTTATGTGGGAATGGGAAGGACCAAAAATAGACAAACCAATTTGAAAAAAGATTAAAAAGTTGGAATTTACACTTTCTGATTTCACTAGTTACTACGGAGCTTCAATAACTGATAAAGTGTTGTATCAGCAAAAGAGCAGACATGTAAATATTAATATACAGCAGAACAGGAAATCCAGAAATAGACCCACACAGAATGGACTATTGATTTCCAACAAAGGTGTAAAGACAATGCAGAGGAGAAAAAGACATCCTTTCACAAGGTACTGGAACAAGTGGATACCAATATGCAAAATTTAAAATGGCAAAAACAAAAATCCCTCAACTCTACCTTGTACACCATTTAAGAAAATAAATGTAAAATCAATCATAGACCAAAATGCAAGGACTAAAGCCAAGAAGAGAACACAGGAGAAATCTTTGTAACCTTGAGTCGGGTAAGGGTTTTTCAGGTAAAACACAAAAAGCAACAACATGGATGAATCTCGTCGAAGGCATTAAGCCAAGCCGAAGAAACCAGACTCAAAGGAGCAAACGCCGATTGTTCCGTCTGAGTTAAACACTGAGAACAACACACCTAATCTGCCGTAACAGAGAGCGGATCAGGGCTTGCCGGGGGGTGCAGAAGAAGACGGCCTGGGCGTTCATTGGGGTAAAAGAAGTGGTCGGGGTCTTTGCCAAGGCTGTGGCTGCACAGGTGTCCAAACGTGTGAAAACTCCCTGAAATGCACTTACCATGGTGCGTGTTCATCCATGTAAACTGCACTTCACATAGCTGACGGTTTGAAAATGCGGTACCAAGAACAGCCACACTTGGCTTTAGGACCGATTCCACCAAACCGGATCCCAAGGCAGGCTTGGAGCTCTCAATCTGCTTTCCGTTTGCAGAAGGGCCGATTTCTGAACTGCCAGTTTTCGATGTTTGTTTGAACCGGACACAAGCCCGTGTCTACTTGGTGGCCGCTGCCAGTGCATCACAGCTTAATGGTGATGGGATAGTTGCAGCTTTTCCCGCCCGGGAATATAGGAAGTGATGTCTCTTTAGATTTAAGCCATTTTTGCTCACAGAATTGTACTAATTTAGGACACAAATGCGGCCATGATAAAGGCCCTTTGCAGGGAAGGTGGGAGCAGAGAAGCCCCTGGTGAGGACCTGGGTCCCCCCTGCCCCACCACTGTGCCTGGGGTGGGATCGGGCGGTCTCTGACTCCTTCCCTGAGGTCCTCTCCATGCCCGGCGGGGTCCTGCGAGCACAGCCGCAGGTTCACTGCCTCGTGCTGGCCGTGGCGCTGAGCCCAGGTGGACACACACCCCCATCTCCCCGGCACCCAGCCCTGCTAAGGCCAGGACGCTTTGTTATCCTTGTGGTAAACCGAGGCACAGAGGTTGCGAGGAGTCTTCCGAGCCGCACGTCCCAAGCCAGACCCGGTTCTCCGAGTCCTGGCCCGGGTTTTGCTGCCTGTCTTCGTGCTCCCTGCCACGGCTCTGATGGCTCCGACATCTTCATCGTGTCCTCCTCCCCATCGGGGCCCGACCCTCCTGCCCAGGCAGTTTCTGCGGCGGATCTTGCATTTGCGCAGCACTCCACGGTCCTCCCAGCGCTTCCTCGCAAATCGCCTCATTTGGGAGGCGGTCAACAGCCGGCCCGGCTCCCACGCCGCCCCCCGCCCCCGCACGCACCCAGGCCTCAGCTCGGGGGGTCCTGTAGCCTCAGCCTCACACCTGCGGGAGCCGGCAACCCAGCCCAGCCCCTCCCGCCGCCCCCAGTGCAGACAAATCAGGGTCACGACTTGCATTTTGTGAGCAGAATCCCAGCTGTCTCTTTTCTGTTTCGTGCTATAAATCAAACTTAATCCTGGGAGACTCCTCCTTGAGGCCGGTGATATTTACCTTTTAAAACGAAGTTTTCCTTCTCTGCCCACCACGAACACGCCGGCAGTCCCGGATACTCAAACCGAATCTCAGAGGAACAAGGACATTAACGAAGCAAATAACCTCACTCCGGTCCAATCTGGGCCGTCACCCACGGCCCGGCCCCCTCGCTGCCGAGCCTCTGCCGCTTCCCCGGGTGGGAGACCCTGGCAATGTGACATATACAGAGGCGCGTGGCCACTGCCCGAGCGTCCCCAAGACATAATTCACCAAATTCCTGGCTCTCCCAGAGGACGAAGGCTTTAGAAATTGCCGTGCTCAGTCACCTTTCTCAGACTTGAAGGAACATCACGTGTGGGTGCGCAGCCTTAGCTTGGTTGCCCCTGCGATGGGAGGCTCACTACAGCCGAGGCAGCAGCACTAACAGTGTCGTTCCACACGGCCTGTTGGAAAATGTTTCCTTGTTCCATGCAGTCATGACCTCCCAGTGGCCTCCCAGCTTTGGCCCTGAATGGGGGCGTCCAGCCTTGGCCACGGCCGGTCCCCGTGCAGGGAGAGGCAGGTGGGCAGGAGAGAGGGGGAGGGGACAGGGGGTGCATTTGGCCAGAGCTTTGGTGCGAATCACAACGTCCAAGAGTGCAGGGCCCCAGTCGCAGCCCAGGCCAGTGTCCCAGCCTGGACACCTGCCAGGCCGGGGGAGGTGGTGTGGCCACTGCCGGGTCCGAGTCAGCAGCAAGCGGCCCTCGGAAGGCACCTTTTTACATGACGCTTCCTTCGAGTTTGATTTCCGTTTGTCTCAAACGGCCTGCGATAAAATGAAAACGTGCATCGGGAAGTCCTAAACCTGCTCACGGCCTTTCGGGTGGCCACAAACATCCGCAGCCCTTGTCACCCGAAGCCTCCATCTAGCGCCCGGCGGAAGCGCCCATAAAAATCAAACGACACACAAACGGCGTCTGCACACCCAGGAACAGAACGGAACAGAGCGGGCAGTGGCGCGAGATACTTTTGCCCTGAATTCTGTGTTCCGGGCACACGAGGGCCGCAGAGGACAAGAGTCTGCAAAGCCAAAGCCACGCTCGGCCGGCAAAGGCTGAGCATCCCTCCCTCCCTCCCTGGCCACATCTGTCCGCTGATCCTCCTGCGGCCCGGGGCCGGCTCGTGGCCTCCGCACCAGCGTCCTCCTGGCTCTCTGCGGTCCGGGTCCCTGGCAGGGACACTTGGCGTTCTTGTTCCTGGGACCCGCCTTCCCTGCTGGCCCCGCCTCAGCTCCTGCCCGCAGCCCGCCTCCGAGAAGCCCACCCTGCCCAGGCCCGGAGTGGGGACCTGCCGCGGGGTCTCCGCGAGGAGTAGCAGGGGCAGCGCTTGGCCGAGACTTGTGCGTGAGAAACACTCACTCCTCGTCTCCAAACTGCAACCGTCGGAGCTGCCAGCCCGGCCGGCCCTCTGGTGGGCCTCCTCCGGCCTCCCTGCCTCCTCCCCTTCCCTGCAGCTGCCCCTCTTCCTAAAGCACCCATCATCCCACTGCCCCATCTCGCTCCCGTGCCACCAGGCTGGGCTGCCACTCAGCTGGGCTGCACGCCCGCCTCTGCCTCTGCCCGCAATGCGCGCCCGCCTCTGCCTCTGCCCGCAAGGCTCTTGCGCTGCCAACACCCCTGAGCCCCTGCCGGGATCAGGGCAGAGAGGCTGAGTGCCCGGTCCGGTGCCCGCCACCGTGGAGGTGCGCACAAGCCACTCGCCGAATCCAGTCCTGGGCGCCGCATTTACATGCACGGACCGTGTTCTTGGAGAAATTTTACAGCAAACCCAAGTCTCCGATGTCATGTTAATTTTAAAAGCTCTTCTGTTTGTGTTACAGAAACACGCCGGCTCCAACAGGAGAAACGTGTTACACGTGACAGAGGAAAACACGGTTTCCAGCCACTAAGGAAGCAAACCACACAATCGCCAAGTAAGAGACGCTTGGCTGGCATTTTAAATACAGAACAGAGAAATGAAAAAAGTGGGGAAAAAAGTAGTTTATATAGAAAAACTAATTTATACCTGTAGTATATGTATAAGGCCCCCAACGTGCCCCCACCCCTCCCCTGAACAACCTGGCGAGGGAGGATTGCTGTCCCCCTGTGCCCGCAGGAGGCTGGGACCCAGGGGCCAGCAAGGCCCAGGTCAGTGGGGCGGCAGAGCAAGGCCCAGCCCGCAGAGGCCCCACTGAAGAGTCCCTAAGAAACGGAGGCCAAGGCAGGGATAGAGGGAGGCCAAATGGCCCAGAGTGGAGCCGGGGCCAGGCGGGGAGGCCAAGTCTGCGGCCCGGGGTGAGGGGTCACACCTTAGCATGGCCAGTAGACAGAGACGGCCCCGTCTGAGTCCAGGCCCCACGGGATCACCTGCTGCATCAGCAGGGCCTCGGCAGCCGTGACAGAGCTGGGGACGGCCCTGCCACACCAGGTCTCCGGTGGACGCACAGGGTCCTCCCACGGGGCAGGCAGGAGGGTCAGGGTCGGACCCTCCGTGGCCAAGTCAGAGCAGCGGTGGCCAAGGCTAAAAGCCCCATTCAGGGCCAAAGCTGGGAGGCCACTGGGGCGTCAGGACTGTGTGAAACAGGGAAACGTTTTCCAGCGGGCTGTGTGGGCTGACACTGTGAGGGCTGCCTCGGCTGTAGTGAGCCTCCCAGCGCAGAAGCAACCAAGCTAAGGTCGTGTGCGCGCATTTTCCTTCAAGTATGAGAAGGGCGACTGAGCATGGCAGAGGTTGGAACAGAGTCTCCTCCAAGCCCCAGGGAGCACAGATTCCTGCCCGATTTTGGACTTTGACCCCTTTTGAGATAAGGTCATGAGTGGGTCACCTGAGCCGCGTGGTGCATGGATGTCCGTCCCGGCAGCCGTAGAAAGCTCACATGTGCAGCGGTGCCACCGTGGGGTGCCCTGCCGTGACGGACCCTGCACAGGGTGGAGGGCAGGGTCCCCCAGCCCTCTCCGCAGAGGGCCAGGGCATCTCCGCCACCGGCACGGCTAACATCAGCGCTCCCGCCCGGAGCTTTGCTGTTCCTGGCAGAGAGAGCCCATGCCTGCAGACGGGGCTGACTACCCAGGCTGAGGGACGCAGGGCCCTGGGTGCCGCCCGGGGAGGACCCGCTGGGCCGTGCCACTGGGGCAGAGGGCCCCAAATGGGAGCAGCAAACACCACGCACCTTGGCACGGGGGTCACCGGAGGGAAGGGTCATGCCTCCCTCATGGGGGCTCCAGCAGCCCTGAGCTCTGACCCATGAGCAAGGCAGGAGCAGGACAGACCCCTCCCCATCTCCGGGTCCCTGGGAGACCCCAGAGGAAGGAGGAGGAGCCCCCAATATTCCCAGACCCCCCATGTGCCAACCAGCGGGGTGATTGACAGCTAAGCCAGAGTTAACTCGATTTAGAGAAATAACGGACTGTGGCCTGTCCCATACACAGGAGACCTGGACAATTCTTAGTTGTTTTATATGTGAAGAGGACACAGAAAATTACAGCCATTCACAGGCATTTTCAAGCTGTTCCAACCATTTCTGGAAACTTCCTTAGGACCTGCTGTGGAGGGAGGGGGAGGCCAGAGAGCAGGGACCCAGAGCTCGTGGCCCGGCCCCTCCCAGAAGGAGAGCAGCTCCACGAGTCTCTGCCTCGTTGATTTAGGCTTCCAGGGCAAGTTTCCTTTCAGCGAAGATTTCTGCAGGAAGATCTGTACGTCGACCCAAAACAAGGGGCTGAGGCGAAAATCTCAATCAATGGAGGTTTATTAGTCAAAGTTGAGGACGCATCTGGGAAAAACACAGGCGAGGCCGTGGCTGTTCTCGCAAAGGGGACTTCGGCAGTTTCGGCATTTAAAGGCAACAGAAGGAAGGAAGGGGGTCAGTGAGGCAAACGGTCACACCCTTGTGAGACCCAGGAAAATCTGTGCTTTACGTAACACAAGGCGCTGTCGCGCCCGCCTCGCCAGCAAGGAAGACGCGGCAACAGGAGTTCTTCTGACAGTGCTTTAATGGGGTTCCCTTTAGACTTACATGATGCGGAAGACCCAGCCCGGCAGCGCGCAGGCTGCTATATACCCCAGAAGCACAACCCCTAAGCTGGGATAGGCTGCTCAGCTGTCGAGCCACCAAAGCATTAGTCCATATCAGGACCCTTTGTTTGCATGCTTGCGCCACAGGGCAACCGACAATTGTGCGTGCGCTGAACTTGTTAGCTGCTCTAGGCAAAGCCGGAAACAGGCGCCAACTTGTAATGGCGTTGACACCGCGCCCCACAAGGCGCATGTTAGCAAAGGCAGTGGTGGAGCGTGAACTGTGCCAACTCCCTGGTAGGTGGGAGAGCGTCTGACCCTGTCTTGTCTCTGTTCCCCGCCTGTGAAGACGAACTTGCAAGTCACTGTCAGTGTGGGATCGGAACAGGTTTTAGGAGCTGCACGCAGCCTGCGGACCCAGAGCTGCAGCTGACATGTCCTTGCTTACGGGGGCCAGCAAGGAGCGTCCTTAATGAGTGCTCTGTGTGGCCCAGGCCTTGCCAGGGCATGAGGACTTGGGGGTGGTCCCGATATTTTCTTTTTACAGGTGGAAAGCCGTCCCTGCCAGGGCGTGACAGCCAGAGCATTGGCAGGGCAGGAGGCAGACGCAGGGAAGGGAGGTCTGCAGAGGCTGGAGGACACAGCTGAGCACAGGAGGGATCTGCCCTGCCCCACCTGGCCCCACCCATCACTCCTGCCTGGCCCTGGGAGCAGAAGGGGCTTCTTCAGGGTCTACAGGGCTATGTCAGACCCCAGTGACAAGCGTCCAGGCTGGGAGGGGGTGCCACCCTCATGTCTGCACAGAGCAGAGCCTGACTGTGTTTGGGGAGCAGGAGGAGCACCCACATCCTAGAGGCACTGGTGTCCTTTTGGAGGGACCTACCAAGGTGGCAATGGTGGGACACCCCACCCAAAGAGGACAGGGAGAAGGAGTGGCCCGAGTGGACGTGAGGCACTGAACCACACAGAGCTGAGGGTTGGTTGTGGGTGGCTGGGGGAAGGCGGGGGGTACCTCCTTATGCAGGTGGGGCAGGCGGTGGGTTCTGGGCTGTCACGGCCTCCCCATGGGGCACAGCCACAGTCGCTCAGGCGCAGGGTCCCTGGAGAGGCGCACTGCCGGGCAGGACGCTGGGCCAAGGCTGCAGGATGAGCCCCTGCCCTGCCCTGCCCCACCTTTTGCACGGCCGGCCGCACCCTCCGCAGCCCCTCCCCACCCCTGCGCAGGAAAGGCACGGAGCCGCCCCACCCACTTCGAGAAGCTAGGGGTCCACCATGTCCCGCCTTCCCACTCCTCCCTCCCGAGTCCACCCCAACCCCACCCACCCTCGCCTTGGAGATCGAAGCCGCTTGTCTTCCCGTATGACCCTGCATGGACAGCGACCTTTCCGGGGGCTCAGCGAGGCGGGGTTGGGGGTGCAGGCCTTCCAGCCGCAGGGTCACCTCCCAAAGCTAATCATGAAGTCCCTTCTGCGGACGTTTAGGGCGGATGGAGTTGGGGGTTGGGCAGAACACAGCATCACGAGACCCTCCCCAGCGAGAGCCCCCACTCCACTGGGGCAGGAGAGTGTGACGCAGCCCCAGAGTCTGTCCCTGGACTCCTGGAGTCCACTCAGCCTCAGCAGAGCTGCCCCCAACTCAGACTGCCCAGCCCCCCTCCCAGCCCTCACCCCTCTTCTTTTTTTTTATTTTTTGAAGCAGAGTCTCACTCTGTTGCCCGGGCTAGAGTGCCGTGGCGTCAGCCTAGCTCACAGCAACCTCAGACTCCTGGGCTCAAGCGATCCTCCTGCCTCAGCCTCCCGAGTAGCTGGGACTACAGGCATGCGCCACCACGCCCGGCTAATTTTTTCTATATATAGTTTTAGTTGTCCAGCTAATTTCTTTCTATTTTTAGTAGAGACGGGGTCTCGCTCTTGCTCAGGCTGGTCTCAAACTCCTGAGCTCAAATGATCCCCCCCGCCGCCACCTCCCAGAGTGCTGGGATGATCCTCACCCCTCTCCTTCCCCACTGGCACCTGTTCTGAAAATCTGCATTTTTAAAGAAGGCCCTGGGTGGTGGTGGCCAAACCCAACACCCCAGTGGGGAGCTGAGGAGCCCCCGTCTACCTCCCCAGTCACCTCCCCGGACTCTTCCCTCCTTCCCATCTCCAATGCCCTGTGTTAGGGCTGGTCCCAGCTGGAGGACCCGCATGCCCTGCCCCCAGCACCGCTGACTCCCCAGGAAGGCACCCAGGGTGGGGTTCCCGTGGCCAGGACCCTGGAATGCTGTCGGCCTTTGTGCAGAAAGAAGGAAATTTCCTTCGTAGAGGGGCAATCTCAGTTCAGCATCAAACAAACGGAAAATCACCATCAGCCTTTCAATGAAGGCTTCTGTCCCAAAGCTGCCTTCCTGTCTGGGCCTGAATAAATAGCAAGGGCGTTAATAGAAAACACAGCTATTTACCTTAAAGAATGTAATTTCAAATCCCACAAAACAGTTGTGGTGTTTCAAGCTTTGATGAGAAAAGAATAAGTTTACACCAAATTGTATTTTCAATATGCTAATTAAGCCAATAAAAAGTAACTGTATTTGAGTTTCCTGATCTAATAATAAAAAAGATATGTTTGGCTGACTGTTTAAAGTGCTTGATGGAATATTTTACATGCTTTATTTGCATACCCAATAAATGCAAGACTGACATTTCAAGTTTTAGGAAACTACTCAGAATTCCACGGATGAAAAGCTGTATACAATGGCAAATGACACCCCCTATAATTAACTCTTGTTGTTTAGAAAACCAAGGCTATAAAAGTCTATTTAATCAAACTTGCCTCCCTGTGCTTTTTTTAAAAATTACACTCAGAAATCTATGCACCGAGATTCTCATTTCAACCATAGAAAGTGAGCTCATTTGAGTAAATTCCATAGGAGAACCACAGATTGAAAGATGACAATTAGCAAAACTGAATCGTAAAAACATCAGAGACCATTAGGTTTGATTAACGAGCCTGGCTTTTTACAAACCTGCCATTTCTAGACTTGGGGCCAGCTCCGCGTTGCACTGCCCGTAAAACGATGGGAACGTAAGGAGAGCAAACCACGCACGCCCGGCCGTATTTCACGACTCCTGTGTCTCAGCCTAACTAAGCTTAGAAGCACCATGGGATAAATCTCATTTCGTTCCCCGAAGCAGGAGAGAAAACAGTGGTTCTACTTAATGCTGCACGATGCATCACCCCCCAAATGTAGGGGCTCAGGACAACAGCAAGCTTTTGTCATAACCTCTCTCGGTCCGGCGGTTGCCAGGGCTCAGCTGGGCGGTTCACCTGGGGTCTCTCGGGGAGGTGCCCGCTCACTCGCCCGTCTGGAGGGTGCTGCTGCCGCCAGCTGGACCTCCGTGGGCGCCGTCGACCAGAACACCCACACGTGGCCTCTCCGTGGCCGTCTGCACCCTCACGCCGTGAGAGCCGGGCTCCGAGAGCAAGCTTCCCAAGAGCGCCAGCTGGAAGCCACAACACTTCCCATGACACGTGGCCTTGCAAGTCACAGAGCCTCACTGTGCCTGGAGACACAGTCCCAGCCAGACCCAGGCGGAGGGGACAGAGACCCCCTCTCAAGGGGAGGCTCAACCCACGCACGTGGCGAGAAGAGCATGCAAGAGGGAGGGCTCGTGGCGGCCAAGTCGGAAAACACAGTCTGCCTGCAAACTCCGTTCCCTCCCGGCTGTACGCCGCCCCCTCCCCAGTCTCTGGCCCACGCTGCCGTCCCCAGCCTCAGGCTGCACGGCCGCCCTCGGCCCATCCCCCCGTGGGAACCCACAGGCTGCTCCAGCCCCGTTCATGTGTGTCCTGGGCTGAATCGCGTCCCCTTGACATTCCCAACTTGACTCCCTAAGCCCCAGGACCTCAGAGTGCCACTGTATTTGAAGGGGGAGCCGGTACAAAGGTGACTGATGTCAGATGAGGCCGCTGGGTGGCCCAAATGCGCCCGGCAGGATGCTGGCGACATCAGGGGAGCCTGGGGAGGAGCACACGGACACGCCCTGTGCTGCCTTTGCCACTTTCCTGCAAACACAACGTTATTCCAGAACGAAAGCTTTACCTAAAATAACGAAGCAGCACAGAGCTCTCGACATTGCGGGATGTCGTCCAAGGCTGGTTTTGTCGCCAAGAGAGCGCTGCGGCTCTCTTCCAGGACAACACGCGAAGGGTGACGGGCAGGGTCTGCAGTCGCGCCCTCGGCCCCGCCCGGGCCTGCCCTCCCCGGCTGGGCCGTGCTCCTGTCAGCCGAGGTCCACGCAGGCACTGGTGCCACCACCGTGCCCGCCCCCGGGAACCAAGCCGGCAGGTGATGGGCTGTTGCAGGTTTTGTCGCAATTCGGTGCTTAAACACTTTGGTACGGGCGCCCACTGTGGTCGACAGCCACAGATGAACGCGCACAGCTGAGCATCAACTGTAGTCGACAGCCACAGATGAACACGCACAGCGACTTTAGCCGACAGCCATGATGTGACTTTTCTAATTTTTCATTTATCAAAATAAAATTATGAACATTTAAAAATAACATCTTGAAAACATACATGTCTATGTTACCTATTCTGATTTACATGACAAGGAAAGCTGCCTGTATAGTAAAACAGGCTCTCAGTGCTTTCAAGCTTTCCTCGTCACACGAGAGCAGAACGGACTCGTCGTCAACGCACGGCAGCGTGCAGGCTGTGAGTGCCAGCCGTGGGCAGGGTTTCGCGGCCGGTGAGCGCCGTACCGAAGTGGTTAAATCAACTGGGTAAAAGAAGGGTGTTTTCCAGCAGCATTGGGCTACACCGTTCTCCTGGATCTCTGTAAATGGACGGCCAAGGTGTGGCTTCCCACAGGGACAGGGAAGGGTGAGACCGTCCTCTCTCGACGCCTCCCTCCCATGACGCCTCCCTCCCTGACACCTCCCTGCTGCACGGTGAGGCCACGGTGATGCTGCAGTCACACAGGACACGAGACCCAGGAGACGACGGGCAGGATCAGAGCAAGTCGGAGACAATTATATAATTGGCACTCTGGTGTGTTTTTAAAAAGACACAAAATGCAAATTACCTGGTTGCAAATCACACTCTATTTATAAAATGCGTGACCTTGAGCAAGTCGCTTCAACTCTGGGGCGTGGAGCGAGGACCTGGGTCCCTCTGCAGCGGCTCACCCTGCCTCACAGATGGGTCGCTTCGGTCTGCAGAGGACGGCCAGGATTGCCCCCTCGGGTGACGGGACCCCAGGAAGTTGTTGTGCTCATGACCTTCCGGCACTGAACACCTGTGTCGGCCACCGTCGAGCCGGGGCCTTCCAGGGGACAGAGGTCCCTACAGATGTTTCCAGCGTCCGCATCTACAGCTGCCGTTTTGACTCTCGGCCAGAGACGGCCACCTGCTCGACGGACCGTGACGGCACGTCCTGGCCTGGAACCTGGCTGTGCAGGTGCCCGGTTAGGTGCCAGCCACACGGGAGCACGGCACCGGCAGCAGGAGAACGGCCAGGCCACCGTGTTGCGGGTGGCCGTGACGTCTGGACACGCCGACATCGGGGCAGCGCCGCACCCACCGGGCCTGCGGGGAGGGGGCTCACCTGCAAGGTCAGGGCGGAGAAGCTCCGATGCAACCCCCGCTTAGACGGAGAGGCGCCCAGAGCCCAGCCGTCCCACCCCTGGGTGTCAGGGCCAGGGGCTGAAGGAAAGACATGGCTTTGGGGCCAGCGAGACAGAGAAGTCGGGGGGACAGCCCCAGGTGCCAGAGGACGGGCACCAGAGCCAGAGCGAGAGGGAGACACTCCGCCCACCCTCCTCCCGCCCCCGTGTCGAGCTGGCTTCCCTCGGGCCGAACCCGACCAAAGCCCAGACAGAAAGGGTGGCCAGGAGACACCGTCCACGGCGGGGGGGTCTGCAGGGCACCCGGCAGGGCAGGAAGGAGGAGGGAGGGGCTGGGCAGGGCAGGAGGCAGCGGGGCGGGCAGGAGGCAGCGGGGCGGGCAGGAGGGGCTGGGCAGGGCAGGAGGCAGCGGGGCGGGCAGGAGGCAGCGGGGCGGGCAGGAGGCAGCGGGGCAGGCAGGAGGCAGCGGGGCGGGCACGCCGCGTGGGTGTGAAGAGCCGCGCGTGGCAGAAGGCCCCCTGCAGAGGCGACAGACGGCCGTCCCAGCAGGCCTCGCTTCCCAGAACCCGTGCCAACTCCGGCCCCGCGTGGCCTGCCCCGCTCCCCGCCTGCAAGACGGCTCTCACGGACCACGAGCGCTCCCGCGGGCGTGTGGTGTCTGCCACGCCCAACCCCCTGCGAGGCACCTGGCCCGTGAACCCACATCTGCTTTCGCCCAGCCCGTGGCTGCACTCTCGGCCGGCTCCCTGCGTGGGGCAGTCCCCCTCCCCCACCCCAGGACGGACGACCCCGTGACTCTTGGCCGGCAGCAGCCGTGGCCTTCCGGAAGGCGCCGGTCTCTTCCCGCCGGGGCCGCCTCACTGACCAGCGAGCATTCTCCCAGCGCTCTCCGAACTCCGCCTCGACACTCCCGTCCTCTCCCAGGCTCGCCCACGGTCTAAGGTCGGAAACCCACGTGAGACCCCGGGCCCGACCCGAGGTTGTATCTCAAGCAGTCAGGAATCCAAAAGTGCCAGCTATCCCTGTTGCTGCTCCTGGTGCCTGGGCTCAGGACCGGCGTGGACGCACTGAGCCGCCCTGACCCTGCTGACCGCTGCTCTGTGACCCTGGGCAAGTCGCCTGTCCCATCCGGGCCTCGGTTTACCCACCAGCAGAACACAGGGGTTTGGGCCACATCATTCCTGAAGCTTTCCCATTTCTACCAGCCAGATCTAATGGGGTCTTCTGGTTTCGTCTCCAAATCCACCTTGTTGAAGAAAAAATAAAACTCAAAGCAGGGCAAACCTCGGAGATCCCAATTCGTATGGTGGTCAGAGTCGTGGGCCGGTTCAGGAGGAAACGCCGCCACTCCGGGGCTGGACACGGCTTCCCAGGCCAGGGAGGAGCCGCAGTCACCGGGGAAGCCCTGGCGTGGCCGTCTCAGGCAGCTTGCGTTAGCCGCTCCCCACAAAACCCCGCAGCGGGCCGGGCGCGGTGGCTCACGCCCATCGTCCCAGCACCTTGGGGGGAAGCCGAGGCAGGAGGGTCACTGGAGCCCAGGAGTCGGAGGCTGCAGTGGGTTACGGTCACGACACTGAGCTCCAGCCTGGGCGACAGAGCAAGACCCTGTCTCAGAAAAAAGCCCCACAGCCACCGCAGCAGCCGGCCCTGACCAAGCGTCCAGGGGGCGGGGACAGCAGGCCGAGGCCACTGCGTCGGCACCACCCCACACACAGAACGGGCCCCGGTGGCGGCAGCCAGGAAGGCCACTCCCACCTGCCCACGTCATGGCTCAGCCTGGACGCAGTCTGGCATGCAAGTGCCACTCAGCAGACACAAAAGGGAAGCAGGCTGTATCTTTGGGACATACGAGACAGCCGAGTGGAGCCCAGTGGAGAAAGTGGCCCCAGTGCTGGAGTCGCCGTGCACTGCCGGCGGGCGTGAGACGGCGCCCCTGCTGCAGGAACGGCGTGGCAGCGCCTCAAAAAATCAAAAAGAAAATCACCATGCGATCCAGCAATGCCGCTCCGGGGTGTCCCCAAGAGGACTGTCAACGGAAAAAAGCCAAATCTGCAAAATAATTTTAAAGAGATTTATTCTGAGCCAAATTTGAGGACCATGACCCGGAGCCACTGCCAAGAGGCCTTGGGCAAGTGGACTCTCTGTGGCTGGGTTACAGTCTGGTTTTTATACAGTTTAGAGACAAGGGTTATGGGTAAAGCCATCAATCAATGTGTGGTAGGCATACATTGGTTTGGCCCAAAAAGGAGGGCCATCTCGAAGGGGGGGGCTTACAGGTTATAGGTGGGTTTAAAGATTCTTTAGATTGTAATTGGCTAAAGACATGAAGCTTTGTCTAAAGATGGGGAATGTTTTAACATAAACTGTTTACCAGAGGTAAGCCACCATTTGTTGCAAATTAAAGGCCTGCAGGTTTGTCTTGCATACCCTTAGGCCTGTTAATGGGTTACAAGGAAGTCTCCAAGAAGGGAGGGGGGCATGATAAGGCATGTCTGACCTCCCTCCTCCTGGCAGGCAACTTTGCCCTTGAATATTCCTCTGGCCACGAGAGGGTCCATTCAGTCAGCCGGTAGGGGTTGAGCATTTTAGTTCACAATTTTTAGCTGGCCAATTAATTTCTTTCTATTTATAGTAGAAACGGAGTCTCACTCTTGCTCAGGCTGGTCTCGAACTCCTGAGCTCAAAGGATCCTCCTGCCTCGGCCTCCCAGAGTGCTAGGATTACAGGTGTAAGCCACCGGGCCTGGCCTATATTTACAATTTTTAAAACCTACCTGTTTATTGTAGAAAACACACAAGAGATGGGAAGTTGTTTGAACCACAGCACCCAGCAGCGCTCCCTCCAGCACCTGGCGTGTGATGTGCACTCCCAGACAAGCGTCCCCGAGAGTCACGCGTGTACCTATACACACACATGGCAAATTTAGGTAAAACAGCTGAGAGCACCCTGTAATCTCGCCCTAAGAGGCTGCAGGCTGAGGGTCGGTGTGCTGGGGAGGGTCCTACCCCGGGGCTCTGGGAAGGTTAGCGGGAGGGAGGCTTTCGGTGAGAACAAAGTGAGTTCCTGCAGGAAAAGTACAAGGTCCTGCAGGCTGGCAACTCTCTCCACCCAGAGACGAAGAGCAGTTGGAGACACCTGGGCAGCGGGACCCTGCGGGCCCTTTAGCAATCACCCTCCCTTGTACCCCGTCAGCATGGTGGGGGCCAAGCTCAGGCCAAGACACGGTTCCCCTGTGGCTTCCTCCAACTTTGGGGCCAATTTCCAGACAGAACAGCCCTGACTGCACCCGAGGTCCCTGCAGGACCGGCGCGTATTAATTCATTACTGCATGTTTACTAGAGGTTCTTAAGTGCATGTCCTTCATTTTGCCAATTAAGCTCCTGGCTGCCGAGGCAACGGGCTCGTAACCACCCTGCGGCCCTGAGTCACCAGAGTCACGACAGCCTGAAAGCCCGACGGGCGGGGCGGGTGCTGGGCTGCAGGGTCGGGACTCACCTGGCACCTGTTCACTCAGGTGGGCAGAGGCCTTATTTCAGGGTCCAGCCCTGTGCTGGGCACTGCAGGGGGCAGGTTAGGGGGGACACAGGGGCCAGCCCTGTCCTGTCACCAAAAGGGACCAGAGCTGGAGAATGAAGTGACCATGCCAGGATATCCCAAGGACCCCCGGGGGGGGGCTTGAGGGGGCTCCCCACCCCCATCCATGGGCACAGCAAGCACAAGGCGGGAATGTTTCCTTCCTCCCAATGCCCGAGATACCAGCTTCTGCACTCTGCTCTTCACACCAATGCAGGCGTAAAATATCTTCAGTGTGTTTTTGTGGAGAGGAAGGGCCCAGGGTCGGAAGCAGCCCGGGAGGGGTGCAGAGCAGGAGAGGGGCCCCAGGGCTGGCAGGGCCAGGATGCGGGCAGATCCAGGCACCCCCTCACCAGCCCTCCTGGGAGATGGGGGTGGCCTTGCAGGGGGCATGTGTAAAAGGGGGTACAGCCCTCTTGGGGGCTGAAGAGCCAGCTCTGGGGCCAGGAGGGGCTCGCCCTGGCCCCGAGAGGGCTTGGGTGGGCACATCCCATGCTGTGCTCACCTGGGGCTCCCGGCCCGCCCCAAGTGGGTCCACCCACCTCCTTCACAGCGCTTCGCCCTCGGACTGGCGGATTCACAGGGATCAGGTAAGCCCCACCCTGGGCTGCCACCAGGGCTCCGTGTAGCCGTGTGCAGGGCGATCACCCCGAACCTCTCCCTCCACACAGCCACAGCAGAAGGCAGCGTCCCCAGGCACCCACCGCTCTGCAAAGGCCCCCCTGCGCTCAGGCGCCCCAGGGCAGAGGTTTGGCTAACGGGGAGAGAGCTGTCCACACGGCACCTTCGTGGCAGGCTCCACCCGCAGGTTGAGGCAGTCACCTTTGACTGAAGGGACAGACACACGTGGGGAGGGCATGTAGCATCGCAGCCATGGCTGACATCGGAGTCTTTCATCCCACCCCAGACACCTCCCTGGCTGCCCTTTGCCTACAGAATGCGGACCTCTTGTTTTGTCGTGGGGTTCACGGGTTCAGCCCAAATTACCTTCCCAGCCTAACAAAGTCCACATGGTTTTCTTCGCCTGTTAAACTACCCATGGTTCCCACGCTTTGGATGTTCACTTCGAGTCCACAATCTCGTCTGCGTCTCGGTGGAGGCAGTGGACCGAATGGTGACCTCCAAAAGCTACGGCCACATCCTCACCCCAGACCCCATTTGGAAATAGGGTCTTTGCACCTGCCATTAAGGATCTCGAGATCGAATCATCTTGGGTGATTTGGGTGGCCCTAAATCCAAAAGCACGAGTCCTCTTAAGAGACAGAGAGAAGGCACCGTGAGGAGGGCCACGCGTGGACGGAAGCAGATCCGGAGTTGTCCCGCCAGAGCCCGGGCGCACCTGTGCCGCCAGCTGGGGGAAGCAGGGAAGGCGCCTGCCCCTCCCCCACCCGGGGAGCCTCCGGAGGGAGCGTGGCCCCAAGACACCTCGATTCCCGTCAGACCTGTGGTTCCAGAACTATGAAAGGATAAATTTCTGTTAGTCTAAACCACCCCATCTGCGATAGTTTGTATGGCAGCCCAGGGACCCAGTGCAGCCGACAGCAAAGGGATTCAAAAACCTGCAGTCATTTAGGGGGTAAAGTTCCAGGGCCTCTTTCCAAACCCCAATGCTAAGCATTCAGAACGGCTTATTCCAAGTAAGGGTTTTCATGTCCCTGGGTTGGTGCTATTAAAACAGCTACAGAATTGCAGAATAACAAGTGTTTTAAGAAAACCTGAGGTCACGAGCATGCACTGGGTCTAGTTTCAGGGAATCCAGGTACGGCAGGTGAGGAGGGGCTGGGTGCAGGTGGCCGGTGGCCCAACTGTGCATTAGCACCACGCCTGGCCACTCTGGCCACCCATAGGCCAGAGCCCTGTGGCCTTGGAACATCTGGGAACACCCAGGCAGGTGCCGTGAGCTGCACAATCCTCTCTGTCTCTCTCTCACACACACACACACACACACACACACACACACACAAACACACACACACACTCTCTTCCAGGATTCCCGTTGGTTTCAGGCCATGTTGTTCTGGGGATTTTTTTGCTTTTTTTCACAGCAACAAATTTCTGCTTTTCAACAAATGTGAATAATTTCGAGCAAAAGCAGTGGTTAAATATACATGAGCATTACCATGCATGGCTTTTTAGGAGAAAAATGTCCTCGTCGTTACAACGGTTTCAAAGGGTTGTATTGCTGGGAGCCATTTGATTAGGTTATAATACAAGGGAAACAACATTTACAGAAAGCACAAATCCAATAACCGCGCGAGGACCAGGAAACAGCCTTGCATTAATCAAGAAGGAAATGAGAGTGCTGGACCCTGGACACCGGACTGGAGCCAGCCACACACGTGTCCACAGAATGAGGAATCAGCATCGTCACGTCAAAATCACGGCCCTAGCCAGGCGTGCAGCCCGCGCCCGACTGTGGGCGGTTGTGCTGCCCGGGGCGCACGCCCTGAGCGCTGCCTGGGCTCGGCCACCGTCTCTGCTGCAGCCGCGTCACCGTGTAGCCCCTCGCTCTGCCCCGACGGTCCGGTCCCACGCCTCTCACGGGCATCGCTCCTGAGTCTCCCCCATAAACGCCCCGAGCCGAACTCGCGTCTCAGCCTCTGCGTCCCAGGAATCGGACGTGTCCTCACGAACAACCTCCCAGCCCCACTTCAAGGATTCCATTCCCTCCTCGGTCTCCTTGAGAATTCCGAATCTCCAAACCTAAACTCGTTTTCAGATCGTATTACTGCTTCTACTTCCTTGGGCGTGCACTTCCCCACCTGCGTTGTCTCCCGGCGGTTTCTCGGGGCCGTGAGTTTCTTCCCGTGACTTACAATTTCCGTCTGCGGCTCCTCCGGTGGATGTGGCTCCCCTCACCTGGGCTTGCAGCTGCCTCGGCCTGGCCCTACAGGTTGTGTGGTCAACAGCAGCTCTTCTGACGGGCATCTGGGCTGCACCGGGTCCCCACGCCCTGGACCCACCGCCCCAGCCTCTGCTCACCCCGGGGGCCTGCCCTCCACTCGTGGCTTTGCAACACGGGTGTTCCTTCTTTTCTAAAATACTTTACTTATCACACCCT
This sequence comes from Microcebus murinus, assembly GCF_040939455.1. Lineage (NCBI taxonomy): Eukaryota > Metazoa > Chordata > Mammalia > Primates > Cheirogaleidae > Microcebus > Microcebus murinus. The sequence continues at coordinate 2,175,760 of NC_134117.1, forward strand.
GTGCTAGGATCGGAGGGGAGAGGATTACTCCTGGATCCACTCCCTCATCCGGGATTGCAAGTCCAGCCCAGTCTTCAGTAGACGACGGATCTGCATGTTAAAAGGCCCACCTGCCAATGCTTGTTATTTTGTGGGGTTTTTCCCCCTTTTGGTTTTATTTTTGTAAAAAAAATAATAATAGTCTTCCTGGTAGGAATGTCTATCACCTAATGAATAAATAAACCAAATGTGCTATTAAAAAAAAACAGGCCCACCTGCATTTAGAGTCAAAATCAGCCTCCTCTAAGTTGTATTCACCTGTATTGTATTCACCTGTACCCTCCAAAGCCACCTAAAAAACTTTCATTCCCACGCCTTTCCCAAGCTACAGATCCCTGGCCCCAAGCGCGCCTTTGAGACCTTTCATCTGCCTGGAAATCTGTCCCTAGGTGCACTCCCATCTGTAAATTGATATTTAGTTCTCTCAATATAATTTCCTTGATATAATTCTCACTACAGGTATTTCCCTGTTCATCGACAAGTCTACCTAGATACCTCCGCGTGCAAAGAGCTACGCACCGGGCCCAGAGCCTCTCTGCCACAGCCCAGGCCGACGGTCCCCTGCACCTACTGGGATGCCCCCGCGGTGGGAAGCGCTGGCTCACCCGCCCCGGCCTCTGCCCCCGGGCGGACCCTGAAGGCCTTGGTTCTTCTTTCCCGGAACCCACACCTCCCTCCAAACCGGAGGAAAGCCGTACAAGGACATCGGTTACCACGTTCCCGCTGGCTGCAAATGGGGGCATGGCGGGCAGGCAGGCAGGTCCTAGATATCCATCAAGGGAATAACTAAGTAAGCCGAGGCAGATCACGCCGTGGAAAAGAAGAAATTCGTAAACGCCGGCAACGTATCTCCAACGGCTGCTGTCGTGTGCGCGTTGGGGGATGGGCACTATAATGAGCACGGGGTGATTCCAACGATGGGAAACAACAGAAGGTGTGTGGTGTGTCTGCAAATACGTGGAGGAAAAGATCGGGCACAGCTGCTGGCGGGGGCCCCTCCCTGCAGGAGACCTGAGCTTCCGATTGTCGTTAAGCGTCGCCACACCTTCCTGTCCTCCGCCCTGATGTGAGAAGGGGAGACTGCAGACTGCAGAACCCCGGACATCCCGGCGGTGACGGACCCTCCCCGGCAGGGACGCGGAGGTGGGGACCCCGCCCCCAGCTCAGCGGAGGGTCCCTCGCTGGCTCCTTTCACAGCCGCCTCCCAGAGAAGAAGCCCCGGCCCCAGCAGGCGCCCTCTCGGGTGCTCTGGCACGCTCCGCACAGACTGCTCCTGATGCCTGTGTCCAGCCGCACCTGGCCCCCGCAGTTAATTAACAGAACGAGCACAGTGGCGCACAGGAAAGGGGCCAATGCCGCTCACCATGGCAGCGGCAAGAGGAAGATAAAGGCCTTCGAAATTCTGAACAAGGCGCCGGCAGACCTATTTATCAGTGTCTGATTACATACCCCATTCCTCTGGAAAATAAATCTCCATGATTCTTTCCTCAATTAGACCAATAAACTGTTACTTAAGTGTTTTTCTCTGAAAAGTTTTCCTAATTCCTCACTCACAGCTTGTTTTTTGTTTTGTTTTGTTTTGTTTTTGAGACAGAGTCTCACTCTGTTGCCTGGGCACAGCAACCTCAGACTTCTGGGCTCAAGCGATCCTCCAGCCTCAGCCTCCCGAGTAGCTGCGACTACAGGCATGCGCCACTATGCCCGGCTAATTTTTTCTATATACATATTAGTTGGCCAGTTAATTTCTTTCTATTTTTAGTAGAGACGGGGTCTCGCTCTTGCTCAGGCTGGTTTCGAACTCCTGACCTTGAGCGATCCTCCCGCCTCGGCCTCCCAGAGTGCTAGGATGACAGGCGTGAGCCACCGCGCCCGGCCTCACTGGCAGCCCTTGAAACCAAAGGCCCGTGGTCAGCAGCCGGGGAGACAGGGACGGAGACATCAAATCCTCCTCCGTCCTCCGCGCCTTCCAGTCCCCTCACCCACCTTCCCTCTCCTATCCACCCTGGCCGAGCCCAGCCGTGGCCCCGAGCAGCCCTGGTGGACAAGGCCCAGCGCCCCCACCAGCTGACGGCCCCCACTAGGAAAACAGGGCCATGCACTCGGGCTACATGAGGTCCCGGAGAAGTGCTGCTTTGCAAACCACACATATGGCACTAATCCGCCCCCCTTACCCCGCACCCCCAGCCACCACCCCGAGGCCCAGGGAGGCCTGTGCTTTCAGAGAAACCCACAGAGTTTGTGGCCGAGACAAACAGACCCCTGGGCTCAGACTCCCACTGTGCGCCCTGTGCTGTCCTCACCTCTCCGATTATTCCTCTCCCGTCTGCAAGACGGGGGGCCCGGCACCCCTCAGTTTTGCCGTGAGGCTGAAGTGCACAAGCACTGCCAGTTCGACGCCTGGAGCTCTCAGGCCCTGAAACGGCTGACAACTGAGTCTCTGCAGCCCCGAATGGCGGACGCCGCCTCGGCCTGAGCCAGGAGGAGGCAGGGTCAACGCGGGCTTATCACCTGGACACACGCTCACCTCGGCCACCGACAGAGAGACGGAGCCCCCGTGTTGGATAAGGACACTTTAATTGCCAACTTTGATGCATCTTTCCAATACCCTAAGAGCCCTAATGTAGATGTGCACAAGATTAACAGGTGCAATTAGAAAGAGAAGCTTTTTGTTTCATTCTATAAGGAATCAGCTTTTTATTGCACTTATTTATAATACCTTTGCGTTTCCAAAGCCAGGGAACACGGAAACGGAGACACAGCGCGCTAGAGGACATCACAGCGTGCTATCTTCGTAGGAAAATGAGGACGAAAGTACGAGATAAATCTCACTGCCCATTGAATAGTGAAAATCCACAAGTAACAGAAAAATGTCCCTAAGTCTGTTTGCAGCGAGTGCCCTTTCACTCTGGCTGGATAACCCCCTGCGACCTTCGACACTGTGCCTAAGTCTCCGGGCCAGCGTCTCGGACATCAAATGAAAGTGCGCAAGGACCCCATAGTGACGTCAGGTGCTCACATGTTCTCACGTCTTTGGCTGCCAAGGTCAGCGCCGGGCGGCAGGGGGGCACGGCACCCGAGGGTCCTCGTCCTGGGCTGGCTGGTGCGGGACCCGCCATGCTGTGCCCACCAGGCGTTTGCAGGCACCGTGGTGTGGCCTGGGAGCCAGCCACCATGCGCAGCCGCTGTGACTGCCCGCTGGCCGGGAGCTGGGCCTCAAAGAAAGGACGCCTCCTGCCCTGCCCCTCACCCACTGTGGCCAGAGGCGTGGAGGGCACAGCTTCCCTGAACACGGAACACAAGTGAGGGAAGGGCCCGAAGCTCACAGAGGGTCTGGGCCAACCCGAGGACTCTGGATCTCCGGCCCCTGCAGGTGGACAGAGACTCTTTAGCCGGCCACCACCTCCGAGACAGGCTGGCAAGCCCGTGAGCGCAGGGCACATGGCTCCCCTGCCAGTGAGGGCACCAGGGGTCACTGCCGAAGCTCAGGTCTGACCTGGGCCTGCCGGTGGCCCAAGAAGACGACTGAGCACCTGCTGGCCAATGCACAGACGGCAGGGGTCATTTAGGGACCCTGTGCCCTTCAGAGCACTGGACACGAGAGAGTCACACATGCAAGAGCCACCGTGTCACTGGCCTGATACCTGTGGCCCAGGGCCACCAGGCAGGGAGGGTGGGAGAGGGACAAAGGGGCGAATGTTGACAGTGACCAGTCTGTGACACAACCAGGCAAAGAGAAAGAGCAGTAGAAGCTCGAAGAGGTTTCCCGAGGACACCTTGGGAGACGTTTCCAGTGAAAATTCAGACCTGCTGCCCTGCGGTGAGTGCGGGACTTAAATTCACACCGCCGCGGGGCCCGGAAACGCACTGGGAGAGTTAACAGAGCAGCCGCAGGCACGAGGGCCCGGGCGCCTGGCGGGAGCCGAGGGACAGGACTCAGCCTGCGCTTGGCTTCACGAGGTCCTCGCAGGGCAAGCCCGCAGTGGCCTCGATCGCCGGCCGCACCGGGGAACAGGCTGCGCCGAGTGACAGCCCTCGAAGCCGGCCACAGAGCCTGGTCTCCAAGAACTTGGGAGAGCGGAGTCCTGAGGCTGAGTATAAAATCTGTGTATTTGAGACTTTCAGACTAGCACGAGACGTGGGAGGTCTCAGGCAAGTGCCACAGTCCGGCTGGCACTCGGATCGGAAGGCAGCAGGCGGCCCGTTCCCGCCGGCCCAGCACACGGGGGCGCGCTGTGAGTCCCGGGGAGGGTCCTGCCCTTGCGCTGGCCTTGCTCCCGGGCTCTGCGGCGACGGTGGGAAGGGGCTCCAGGCGTGACGAGGGGGTTGGGACCAGAGACAACACCGTTCCCCAAGCTCCAGCCGCCCAGGTGGGGCGGGGCATGAAGCCTCACCTGGACCACGAGCAGGCCAGGAAAGAGGCCGCACACGCACGGCCACGCGGTGTGCGCCTGCACGTGCAGGAACCGTCCGGAACAAGCAACCGACACAGACACAAAGTGGGCTCGTGGCTGCCAGCGGCTGCCGTGCTGGGGGGAGGTGAGCAGCGACTGCTTACTGGGCTTGGGGTTCCTGTGGGGCGGTGACGCGTCTTGGCACTAGACGCAGGGGCAGTTGTATGACACCGTAAGCGTGCAGAAAGCCACAGGATTGTCCACCTTGAAATAGTGCATTTTACGTTGCATGATTTTACTTCCATTGAAAAACAAGGAGAAGGCCCTGCGGGAGTCTGGCAGGGAGGCTGAGAGCAGGGGCTTTGCCAGGTCCTCCCTCCTGGGCGCTGGGAGCACCGCGTGTGAACAGAACTGGCACAGGATCCTCGGGGCGGGGCCCGGGAGACCCTCGCATCCAGGACCACGCCCTGCGCCCTGCAGGCAGCTGCTCGCCAGAGACGGGATGGCAGAGACAGTTCCGGTGGAAAAGGCTTCCGGATAAAAGGGCGTAGAGGGGGTGGGAGGACAGAACAGGAACAAAGGCTGCCCCCTGTCCGGGGTCATCGGCCTCCAGAGCCCCGGGGACCAGGTAAGCAGGCCTCTTTCTGGGATGCGCAGGACACCGACTTTCCTTGCATTTGCCATGTTCAAACGTTTCCCTGCTAACAAAGGCGGCATCAGGATGCCCGGCAGCAGCAGGGCAGGGCCCAGGACCAGTGAAAGGCCCCTGGGGAAACTGAGGCAGAGGGGTGGCCAGGAAGCCAGGGCCAGGGCGGGCAGCTGGTGGGCGTGGAGATGCCTCGAGCTCGCCTGCTGGTGCCCGCACCCCGGGCACTGGGAGGGCTGGCGGGGCCTGGCAAGGTCTCAGTCCTGGAGAGAGGGGAGGGCGGGGCAGGGACAGCGGGGAGGGGAGGGCGGGGCAGGGACAGCGGGGAGGGGAGGGTGAGGGGGCAGGGCAGCCGCGGCTGGTGGGAATGGACGGGGCGGGTGCGAGGAGGGACCACGGGCCTCTCCCGGGTTGATAACTGCGCAGCTTAAAGGAAAAAAGCGACACCCTTCTGCTGCATATTCTTGTGCAGTTCATACAATAAGAGCATTAAAAATCACTGGTGGGAATTATTTTGACTTTCAAGAAGCCCTCTTAAAAGGCTGCTGAGAAGAGCACGTCCTCGCGGGAGGCCGCGGCGGATCTGTTCGCACGTTCAGCGCTGATCACGCGCTGGGAACGCGCGGCAGCCCCCGCCTCCGCGGGCAGGGCTGGCAGGGGAGGGTGGGAGCCCGCGGAGCTCGGGCGCTTCTCTGCCATCCTTAGTGGCTGCCACCGCCACCAGCACCGTACCCGGTCTGTCAGCTAAGACAGGGGCGGGCAGAGGTCTCCGGAGGACCGCAGGACGCTGCACCACCCGTGCATGAGCCACCACTGAACTGCAGGTGAAATCAGGGTAGGAGGGCGATTTCACGTCAGGTGTGTTTGACCACAATTTTAATGAATTAATAAGAAAAGAGATTTGGGAGCAAGGCAAGGTCAAGCAGAACCTCCTCGCTGCCTCACTGTCCTTCCTCGGAAGTGGCGACACGAGCCCCCACGGAACCCCTCACGTGTCCAAACATCAACCACCTGCGCCTTCCGCCCCTCCCCCAGCCCGGCAGCCCCATGCCACCTGCTGTGACCCGACTGCTGCTTGTGTCACTGAGCACCGTGTCCTCGGGGTTCACCCACGCTGCGGAGAGTGCCAGGACCTCAGTCCTCTCAAGACCGAATGACATGCATGCGCTTGGGCATGCGGAGCTCTGAAAGCACGAAGCAGTCCTCTCTGGCCTTCAAGGTCGCCACAAGGCCAGAGCTCCCCAGCACCCGCAGGTGAGGCCGGTCCGGGGGGCAGGGCCACAGGCCAGAGCTGCCGACCTCCAGGGCGGGTCCCCCTCCTCCTCTCTCCGGCCACTGTGCTCACGGCCCCACAGCAGCTTTCAAACTGATAAAAGCAAACGAAGTCTCAGCCTGCTTCTAATGAAGTTACGGGACCTCTGACATCCGTGGGAAGAAGCGAATTCCAAAGGACAACAACATCTCCGGTCACCCTGTCGAGGGGAACCACACCTCTCTCGGGGGCTGTGTGTCGCTAACAGGTGGGGACAGCAGAGCTGACGGCTGGGCCCCACAGGCTGGCCCCCTGCATTGCCAGGCCCAGGCCCCGCCCAGGGGGCGCGCTGCCCAGCTGCACAGACACCCCGGGACAGGCTGGGGAGTGCTGGGCCGTGGGGGGAGCAGCCAGGAGACCAGGGGGTGTGCTGGGCGTGGCTGTTTTCCTGGAGCTTTTCATATTTAAAAAGCCCCCAAACCATCTCCCCACAGCCCCTCGTGGAGCACCATCTGTGAAACCAGGAGAGAGAGAACCCGTCTCTGCAAATCGGCTGACCCCAACTCAGAGGGACAATGCAGACCCCTCCCCACCAGGGAGGCTGCAGCCGCGCCCCACTTGCGGGGCTGGGGTGGCTGGGGCTGCCCGGCTGCCCAAGGAGGCCTCGCTCTCTATTGTTTGGGGCAAATCTCGTTGCTTCAGGGACCCGGGAGCTTTCTGAGGACAAGGGACACCTGTCACTGTTTTCACTCTACTGGATCCACGTGGAACATGCTGGGACCAAATCCCTTCACGTTGCCGATTCTGCACTTCATCCTGCGCCGCAGACGTTCCGGGAAAATGAGAAGACCATGAGGGGGCTGGTTTCTGCCCAGCTCTGCCACCAGGTTCCTGGAAGGCCTGGACAAGCCGCTCACCTCTTCTGGCCTCAGTTTCCCCCTGTGGGCCCCCTCACTGCCCTCTGAGTGGCAGGGGCTGTGATGGCCGGTGTGAGATGGTCCCCATCCCTCTGTCCAACCCGGGGCTGGATCAGCGCAGTCCTGCCCTCCCCCATCGGGTCCCCCACCCCCCTCCCCGCCCCATCCTGCCTCACAGAGCCCGAGCTGCCGCCTCCTCTGGCCCCCTCGCCCCCTCTCAGCCCGGTGCGTCCTGCCTCAGGGTCACCTTTCCCCCGTGGGTGAGCACAGCCCACCCTCCCCAACACCCTCGGGACGGGCCCCTGAGAAGTGACCCCAGCACCCCCGCCCGCACCGGGGGACGCCCCCCCACTGTCCAGGCAGCAAACCCAGGGGGCCCGGTCGGTGACCGCCAGGGCCGCACAGGTGGGGCCGGTGCTTACCTGTGCTGAGGGCTCCCTGCGCTTCCACGCTCACGGACGGAGGGGCCCGAGCAGGCGCCTGGCCCGAGCCAGGGGGGACGAGGGCAGATTGCAGGGGCCAGAAACACACCGCCCGTCTCGCCTTCAACTCACAGGAGCACTGGCCGGGAGACCGGGTGGCTCCTCCTTCACTCCCGGGGCTTCCCTGCGACATGGCAGCCCAGTGTCGGGGGGACGGAGCCCCTCAGAGTCACAGCCCCCCGGGGCATCCGTGCCCAGCATCCAGCCTCTCCCACCTCCCTCCCTGCCCCAGCGCCGGCCCCTCCCTGGGGTCCTGCCACCATCTGGGAAACCCTAGGTTCCCCTCTTCACCCAGCAGGGAAGGGTCCTATGTAGGGGGTAGGTTCTCCCCTCCTCCCCTCCCCCCTCCCCTCCCTTCCCCTCTCTTCTTTCTCCCCTAACCCCATCCACCCCTCTGAGGGCCACAACCCCAGGACACCAAACTGGCCACCTTCCCACACTCCCAGGAGGTGATTAAAAGCAGTTGCCGCCGGGACGTGGGTGCCGGGAGACACAGTGTAACAGCAGGAACCAGCATCCCAGGCCAGCCACGCTGACGCACGGACACCTTGAAACCTGACATCTCTAGGCACAAAGCAACTAACACGGACTAGAGCACAGCGTTCCGGTTTCCACCTTCAGTGCCGTGTCCCTCGCAGCCTGGGCGTGCCTTTCACACGGCTCTGAAGTCTCGCTTCCAGTGGGGTCCAGTGAAGCCGGTGCCTTTCCAGAGCTTCAGACGTGAAGCCTCCATCGGCATCTGCTGCAGGCTTTGAGGACAAGGAGGACAGTGGCCTTCAGTGGCCACCCGGCCACTGCCCAGTGGTCAGATGGGGAAGGGGCAGGCCAGGGTGGCCCAGACCACACGGGGCCAGCACCCAACCTGGAAGCCGGTCCCGGCCGGCGGAGTAGCGCGTCACTGTAGCCTGGGCTTCTGGGACTCACAGCTAAACGCTAAAGAGTTTAGCTCTTTTTAGGAGTAATAAGATTTTTACATTTATGTTTATGGAACGAGCACCGTGGACCGTGTCCCCAGCGAAAGGGCATTTCCATTAACTCGCCCGACGCTTCTCACGCCAGCTGACGCTGTGATGCTCTGCGCGCTTCCAAGTAATGAAGCCAAATCACCTTCCCAGTGTTCTGGAACTCAGACTTTTCGCTGAGAAGCAGTGAGCTCTTTATTGGAATATCCTCATACTGAGCACCCCTTCACGAGCGATGTGGCTAACAGTAAATCCAGGTGCCGCGAAACCTCGAGCTGCAACTGCCTTCTCCCGTCTCTGGCGTGAGGATGAGACAGGACACGTTTCTCAGAGAGATCCAGGAGCTGCCGGAAAAGAACACACGGATTTCGACTGGCCAAAAATTGGGTGCCTTTTTTACAATGTCTGCTTTGAGTCATATGTGACATCAATGCTGCACATTTTCGCACAGGTGACCAAACATGTTCCCAGCAAAGTTTTTCGTGAGCAGCTTGCCCTGGTCACTACGTTGTTGACGTCTGTGCTTAGGGGGAAGGGCACCCACCTCGCTTTCATTCAAAGGACAGCCAGCGTCTGGCACCCGCGTTCCCAGCAGGGGCCGCACACACGTGTGCTCCCTGCAGCACCCTGCCGCCGAGAGTGGCATGTGGGCACCCGCGGGGCCCTCCTAGGGGACAGGGCCGGTCCACGGCTCTATCAGGGGCTGGGACTCCAGGCCTGGGGCGTCTGCCCTGTCCCCATCGAGGCTCAGATTCGGACTCTCCACAAGACGTCCCAGGGCTTGGCAGCAGGAACACCAAGAGACATGTTGGAAATGGGCTTGCACCTTCTCCCATACATGCGTGCACAAACACATGCACGGAAACACTCATGCGCATATATCCATGCATGCACAATGCACATATGCATATACTCATGCACATATGTGCGCTACACATATACAAACATTCGTGTGCATGCATATACACACATGCACACATATGCCCAAGGACAGGCGCACACACATGCACACACACCAGTGCTGGTCATCACCCCAGGAGAGTGGACACCAGTTCTCCTCCCTCCCTGCGGCCTTTGAAATGCACCTTTGCAGTCCCCGCTAGGACACCCTGGAAGCTGGGCTGGCCTGGACGCTGCAGAGGAAAGGACAGGGCACGAGCTCCAGCCTGAGGACCCACACGCATCCACTCACTATCTGGGACCCTGTGAGCACCCTGAGGACCAGCCCAGGCTGGCTGCAGGGAGGATGAGAGGCTCACTGGAGCCCGGCTGAGCAGTCAGCCAGGGCCGTCCCAGAGCGGCCAGCCCCCCGCCACCCCCTGCATGTGAGAGCCCTACCAGGTCGACCGGGTGGAGGGTGGGCACTAGGAGTAGGGGATTGGAGAGGTGGGGAGTGTGGACTGCTGTTGCCATGGCAATGGATGCCTAACACAGGCAGTGATGTAGCTGTGAGAATCAGGTGAGCACCTCCCCTTCCCCGCCCCTTCCCCAGGCCAGGTGCAGGGGCCTAGTGCGGACAGCAGGGGCCTGCGGAGAAGGCCGGGTCCACACCAGGCACGAGAACCCAGGCCCAGCCCTTCCGGATGTGCCAGGCCTCACACAAGCCAGAGGGAGGCAGAGGCGGCCTACAGCGCCCCCGGCCCTGACTCAACGCGCCCGCAGCTGGGAGAGGCTTCGGCTACCGCCCCTCGGGCCCGGCCTGTGCCCAGGCTCATTCCCAACCACGGCCTTGGCCCCTTCTGCCAGTCCAGCCCACACTGTGTCCAGCAGGCCGCCAGGGCCGAGGTCCAGCAGCCTCTCTCTCCACGCCGGCGGCCACCCACTGCCAAGCCGGCCGCACGGCCTCCCCTCAAGACCCCTCCTGCTGCAGTGACCCAGGGCAAACTCCGTCCACAGGTTCTCGTTCCCTTCACCCTGGAGGAGCATCAAGGGTGCATTTGGGCATCAAGGTGCAGCCCAAACTCACCACAGACGGACTTTCAACCCTGCAGGACCCGGGCCCCAGCCACGCGTGGGTCCCCGAGCGGCCCAGCACGGACATGCACGCGCACAGCACTATGGCGTCCCGTGCCTCAGTGGAGCCAGCACTAGGGAACAAGGGGAAGCAGTGGGAGGGACCCTGAGCACAGGGGCCAGGGGACACACTGAAACAAAGGGGAGTCACAGGGACAGAGAGAGACAGAGACAAAGACCAAGACACAGAGAGACGTGGGGGGGGGGCAGAGAGGCTCCCAAGAACCACTCCCCGGGAGCAGCCGTGCGCGGGAGCAGTGAGGGTGCACGGGCACCTGCTGGGCCGTGTGGCTCCCAGGGAAGGGGCCTGGGCAGGAGGGTCCAGGAGGGCCAGAGAGAGCCTGGCGGAGCGAATGGGCCTCAGTGACCAGAGAGGCGCCTGCCCCAGCACCAAGCACACTGTGACCCGCCAGGGTGGGTCGGGGAGCCAGGGTCTGTGTCATTTCTCCCGCTGGCACGTGGGACATGCAGAACAGGATGTGACAGCCCCCCCCACCCCGGCTGGGTGCACACAGAGAAGAGCAGCTGTGCAGGGGGGAGGCCCGGGCGGGGAGGGTGCCTAGAGAAGGGGTCGGGGCAGGTGGGCCCTGCGGGTGCTCTGGGGTAGTGGGGCCGGGGTGGCAGCAGGGGACTCTCTCGGGCAGGGTGTCCAGCCCAGGGGCTGCATCTGCCCCAGACTCAGGGCCCGATTTCCCCCAAAACAGCAAGGCTCCTGTGGAAACGAACCGAACATGTAACTCCGACAGGTCATTCGAGTTTGGGAACAAGGCTAGTTTGCCAAATGATTCTTCCCTCTTTAATTAAAATCCTTTATTAACTGCCAAGCTAATACCTTCCCCCAAGACAGGCGAGATAATGAGTCCACATCCATCAGCGCAGGCGCCGCCATGCGAGGAGGCCGGGATGGGCTCAGACACCCCTCGCCCTCTAGTGGGAGGAGTCCATTCGGGATGCAAAGCAGACCCGCCGGAGGGCCCCTGAGTGGACAGGGTGGCCCAGCCCCCGCCCTCCAGCCCAGCGCTCTGCCAGCTGCCTCTCCCACCCGGCTCCCACGCGGCCACGATCCCGCTGCGTCCAGGCACTGGGCAGGGCGGGGCCGGCGGGAGCCCCCTGCACCCCAGGAGTGCTGAGCGAGCCTTCTTGTAACCCCTCCCCTCCTACCCCCTCGCCGGTGTACAATAAGCCTGTAGGAGTCTGAGCCCACACAGGGGAGTAAATGGGGGGAAGAGACCCACATGCAAAGCTCCCCACTCAGAAGAACCCCAGGGAGTCTACGCAACTGCTCCCTGCAAGAGGCGCCTTGAGCGTCGGCTGCATGTAGTGACGCCCAGAGACAGGACAGGGGGAGGCCACTGACAGTGGAGACGCCCGACACTCTCCGCAGCTGGGGGCCGCCAAGGCCACGCCACCAGCGCTGGGTCGTGTGGACGGTGCGCAGCCGTGACGAGAACAGCACTTTACCCCTGCGGCCCCCTGCCCAGAGCGAGAAAAGCACCAGGCAAACCCCAACAGAGAAGCACCCCGCCAACACCGAGGTCATTCAGCGTGAAGTGTCCGGCGCCCGTAAGCACTGAGCTTGGCGGCTGATGACCCTGACATGCCACCGGGACGCTTCCTGTCTTACGGTCACCGTAAACGGTGCATCCTCAGTCTCCCAAACGCACGCTTTGATTTGCAATTATCTATCAAAAAAAATTTTTCTTTAGAGGCGTTTTCGTGAAACCATGGCTAAGCCCAAAAACCCATGCTATTTTCTAGCAGGCGTTCCGTGGGGAAACCGAGGCAGCGCAGACAGCTGGGAATTTCAACGAAGCATCTGGGACGGGTGTGACCGATGAATGCACAGTGTGTTCGAGAAGTTCTGTTCTGGGGATTTTAATCTTTTATTTTAATATTATTATTAAAATATTTATTATTTCTATTATTTGATATGATATTATATTAATAAAATAATATAATTATTTTAATCTTGAAAATGAGCCACCTCACATGGGTGACCTGAGACCAAGGTAGATAAGGATGAGCTGAAAGCTGTAGGGAGAGCGAGTCCATCTCAACCTGCTTACTCGCGAATTAGCAGCACGGTTTGATGTCACCATTCCAACAATACTGGACCATTTGAAACAAGTCGGGAGAGTAAAGAAGCCGGATAGATGGGTGCCGCGTGAATCCAACAAGCGTCAGAAGAGAAATTGTCACGGGGCTTGCCTTTCTTTGCTGTCACAACACAAAGGTGAACCATCTCTACACCGTTTTGCCACGTGTGAGGATAACGGATTCTCTTTGACAGTCGTAAGCATCTGGCACTATGGCTGGGCAACGATGAAGTGCCGAAACACAGTCCAAAACTGAAAGCTCATCCAAAGAAACCCTAATGGTGTCTGTTTGCAACCAACTGGACGAAATGATGAGGATGCTTGTGATTAAGCAGCCGAGACTGGTCAACAGAGACAGGCCAGTCCTCTGGCGAGACAAGCCCTGACCACATGTCACACAAACAACGCCGCTCAAACTACCCAGGCTGGACCTGGAAACTGTCACCCTCCATAATCACCAGGCCTTGCACCAACTGACTACCGCTTCTGCCAGGCTTCGGGCCGCTTCTTGCAAGGAAGAACATTCAATTCTCAACAAGCCACGGAAAACGCCTTTCGTTATTTCGCTGCTACTCGCTCTCTCTCCAGGCTCCTTCGCTGCCAGCACGAACAAGCTACCCTCGAGATGGCAACACCGCGCGGACAGTTTCGGCGCACGCTCTGGTGGACTGTACTGCCTCTCGTTTGAGATGTAACAGATTGCTGGTTCAAAACCGGACGTTTCGTATTCAACGACCCCAGCTCTTCAGACTCTCAAGGTCACGAGAAACACGGAGTCTGAGAAAAACTGCCACAGCCAGGAGCAGCCCCAGTGGACAGGAAGACAGTCAACCTGGGGACAGACAAGGGGCCCTGGACACACACTAAGCAAGTCTGGGCAAAGTGAGGACTCCGGCTAACACAGGCTCGCGGGAGGCGTTGACACCGCGGCTCTGGCCGCAGGGGCGTGGGAGAGCTCTCTGGGATACCCACTCAATTGTTCTGTAAGGCTGAAACTGCTCTAAAAAATACAGTGCATTAATTTTTTAAAACACCCAAACCCCAAATGACCCCGAGGTCCCTTGGCCTCCCTTTGGGGGGGGCACTTAAGGGTCACTGGGGACGAATAACAGCAGAGCTGCGGCCAGAGGCGTGGACAGCGTCTCAGGAGCACCCCCCATCCCCCACCCCCCCACCCCCCACCCCTCCCCCACCCCCTCCCCCCTCCCCATCCCCCACCCCCACTCCACCTTGACTCAGTTCCAGCCAGGGCCTCTGGTGGGGGGCGGTGACACCCCGGAGGGGCCGGAACCACGGGAGCAGGGGCTGCAGAGGGTCCCCGCAAGCGCCCATCCCCCACCTCCCCATCCCCCACCTCCCCATCCCCCACTTCCCGCGCTCGGCTCTCCCCACCCCCTACCCCACCCCCACCAGCCCGCGGTCCACTCCCATCCCCCCACACCCCACACCCCGAGCGCGCTGGGAAGTGGGGCTGGCCCGGCGGGCGGGCGCCCCGGACAACCTCGCGGCCCCGGCCGGCGGCGGAGACGCGCCGGGAGGCCGCGCGCACGGGGTGGGGCGCGCACACGGCGGGGCGCGCGCCCCCGGCTCCGCGGCCGGCTCCCGTGCGCTCCTCGGTCCTCGCGCGCCCCCTGGCGCCCGGAGGCCGCCCCTGCGGGTGGCGCGGCCGGGTCGGCGCGCGGTGCGCAGCGCCCTCGCGTGGACACTCGCCGCCACCGCCCTCGCGCGGACACGCGCCCGCCGGCGGCGACCGGGACCGAGGCCGCGGGCCGGACCGCGCCGCTCTCGTGGCGCTGCGGCTTCCGGGTGCTGGGCCGGCGCGCGGGCCCCTGCGTGCACGGCGGAGAGGGAGGAGGCACGCGGCCTCAGCCGGGCCCGGCGGCGGGAAGGCCGAGTGGGCGCGGCCAGGCGCGGCCCTGCAGACCCCCGGCCCGGCGCCCACCCCGGCGGGGCTCGCGGCTGTCCTGACCCGGCAGCCTTGCGGGGACACCCCCGGGAGGGACGAGTCTGGGCCGGCCGCAGGGACGCGCGCACCCCGCGGGGACAGACCCAGCGGCGGGAACTGAGCGGCAGCGCGCGGGCGCCGCCCCGCCCAGACCCGGACGCTCCGAGTCCACCTGGCGGCAGGTGTCCGCCGCGCCGGCGTCGCTCGCCTGGATTTGGAACTCCGGCGTCTGCAGGCGGGACCGGAGCTCCGTTGAGTCCCGCTCCCGGGCTGGCCCGGGCACGAGGAGAGCACCCACCTGCGACCCCAGCCCCGCGCCCCAGGGGTCGTGGCCGGTGTGTGTCCCTGGCCTCTCCCGCCCAGGCCCGCGGAGGGTGACACGGCTGTGTCCAGGAGGGGCGCGATTACCAGCCCGGTGGGACCCCGCTGAGCCACTTTGGTGGCCTTGGCACATCTCTGAGCCTGCATTCCCAAAGGCAAAACAGCACCCGTGACCTGGGTCCTTCACAGCGGGCAGCTGCAGGTGACCGTCAGTTTTCGCTCCTTCCCTCGGCCGGCCGGGCCCTTCCCGCCCACCGCTATGTCCAGCCCACACCCACTTTGCGCTCAGAGCTGCCCCTGGCCACCCAGAGGGGCGTGTCCCCCTCCCACAGGAGCCAGTTCGGTAACTCCTCGTACTCTGTAGGGTTCAGAGGGCAAACTCTGGAGCCAGGGTCCTCTGTGACCTTGAGCAGTATGCTTAACTTCTCTGTGCCTGTTTCCCCATCCATAAAATGGGGTGGCTGTGGGAATTAAGCGACTGTCAAATATTCAGGACAGCACCTGACACAGTGGTCACCAGGTGTGTGAGCTGTCATGCCTCAGCAGCAGGTGGAAAGTGGATCCTCCAATGCATACAGGAGTTGCAGATGACAGGTGCCAGCGTGTCCTGTTGATGGCAGCATGTGAGTTTCTTTAGCAAGTTCAAAGAGAAGATTCATCAGGACCACGGTTAAATCAAGTGGTCCTTTTACAGAATCTCCAGGAAACAACACCCCCCAAAGTCAGGGCTCCAGCCATCTGGGCACTGCTCAGGCCACCCCCTTTTGACACGGGGCCCTGCGCTCAGAAGGGTTTCGTGCTCTGCTGCCGTCATCTCTAAATTCTTAATAACTTCATCTCTGAGCTCTTGCTTTGCAAATGTGGTCAAGGGAAACAGCGTGCAGGTGAGCAGAGGTCTAGGCCCTTCCTCGCCACCTGGCTGGCACGTGGTGTTCACACAGTGGACCCCGATGTGTGGGAGCTTGGTGAGACAAGGCCATTCAAGGCCCGTGTGTGTCACACCCATGACCAGGCAAGCAGGAGCTGACAGCCCCAGTCAAGCCAGAACTTGCCCCTGCCCAGACCAGCGAATGCACCATAGCCTGACTGTCATTTGCCTGTGCCAGCCAAGCACGCACACTGCAGATGACACAGAAGCCAAGGCAAAGAGGGCACCCCCGCGCCCCCCTCCCATAGCAGCCCTATCCGAAGGCGGTGTTGACAGTGTGCGCAGATCAAGAAGTGAAATGGTTTCCTTCCCTGCAGCGTCTCACCGTCCTGGCAGAAGCCGTGAGACGAGATGTGGACGCGCCATCTCAGTATTCCATGTACAAGTGCTCTTATATTTACATTTTAAATGGTCAGTGCAATGTAAAGAAAAACAAACATTCATGCGAATGATGTGAATTTTAAATTTTTCTTTATTTAGAACATTAGGTAGCAAATCAAAAACACCCCGTGGAAAAAACTTAAGAGCACTTTATTCCTGCTTTCTGAACAAAACTTGCGGCCCCGGCCCCGGTGGGGCACACAGGCCCCACCAGGCCAGGCAGGAGGCTCCTTCCCTGGCAGAGGACAGAGCCCACAGCTCCTAGGCAGTGAGGCGGAAGCTGGGACTCCAGGGCACCCAGGTGTCAGCTGCCAGCAGGACGGGCGGGATGTCAACAGGAACGTGCTTTCTTCCGTTTAGGGTGCTCTCCGCCTCAGTCCGCGAGGTTAGGGACTGGAAGCACAGAATACTGGCACCGAGGAGGACCTGGAAAACCCAGGGAGGCAACCACCAGCCACCACCCTCCACACTCGGCCTTTCTGTGCGCAGGACCTTGCTGGGCCAGACCCTCCTTGGTTGCTCACTGTCAGCAGGGTCTGGCGGGCAGGTGTGGCGCAGTGCAAGACACGCCCCTGCCCACCTGGAGCGCAAGGCCCTCCTGGCCCACCTCCCGGGACTCTGGGCCCACACCTGCAGGAAGGAATGCCACAGAGAGGCCCCAAGGAACCAAGCAGAAGGCCTTGCTGGGTATCCCCTTGGGCTGTGACTACTAGGCCCTCCCCTTTTTGTCCAGTGACATTTCCACGTGGCTGTCCACTCTTCATCGAGTCTGAGCATGAAAGCATAGTTCTCCCTGGGTCTTTGGGTCTTCATCTCTGAAGGTTCTCGTCACGTAAAACTTTAATTAATCAAGTGTGTTACACTTTCCCCTCGATAATGTGTCTTGTTCTGGGACTGATGCCGTGACCCTTATGATGGGTGAGGGAAGGGACCCCTGCTACTCCCCCTCCCTGCAGATAACACTGGGGCTCTCTGAGGCACCGAGCTCTTTCTGGCTTCGTGTACTGTATCATAGTTCTTCCTTTCAGACACAAAGCACAGGCCAATCACATAAAAATGCTATTTTAATTCCTACAGAAGTTACAATGTCCCTTCCTCTCCCCTCCAGGTTACAAGCCTTGGCTCGAGGCGAGGCTGTGGGGGGAGGGGACCGGAAACCCTAGTGCACCCCCGGCCCTGCGGCAGGCACCCCCGGGCCGCCCAGAAGGAGGACAGGCTCTTCCTCTATGGGTTCTTGTGGGAAATCTTTAACTTCCTCAAGTAAAACTTGATATTCTAAGCAAAGATTTAATGCAAATTGACACTGTACCTGCCACTGATAAACGTGGAGACGGAGCTGGAGGACAGGAGGGCCTTTCTGTAGTCAGAATTTGCAGCGTCCTGGCACTCAACTTTTAAAAGCCACGCCAGGCCTGACACATAGGTAAAAATGCCAAGTCCTATCCACAGCCCCAGACTGCAGCCGTGCAGCCCTGCTTGCCGAGCCCTGCACGGCGCTCCAAGAGCAATACCGAGGGGAACCCAGACTGCAGCCGTGCAGCCCTGCTTGCCGAGCCCTGCACGGCGCTCCAAGAGCAATGCCGAGGGGAACCCAGACTGCAGCCGTGCAGCCCTGCTTGCCGAGCCCCCGCACGGCGCTCCAAGAGCAATGCCGAGGGGGAACCCAGACTGCAGCCGTGCAGCCCTGCTTGCCGAGCCCTGCACGGCGCTCCAAGAGCAATACCGAGGGGAACCCAGACTGCAGCCGTGCAGCCCTGCTTGCCGAGCACCCGCACGGCGCTCCAAGAGCAATGCCGAGGGGGAACCCAGACTGCAGCCGTGCAGCCCTGCTTGCCGAGCCCTGCACGGCGCTCCAAGAGCAATACCGAGGGGAACCCAGACTGCAGCCGTGCAGCCCTGCTTGCCGAGCCCCCGCACGGCGCTTCAAGAGCAATGCCGAGGGGGAACCCAGACTGCAGCCGTGCAGCCCTGCTTGCCGAGCCCCTGCACGGCGCTTCAAGAGCAATACCGAGGGGAACCCAGACTGCAGCCGTGCAGCCCTGCTTGCCGAGCCCCCGCACGGCGCTTCAAGAGCAATGCCGAGGGGGAACCCAGACTGCAGCCGTGCAGCCCTGCTTGCCGAGCCCCCGCACGGCGCTTCAAGAGCAATGCCGAGGGGGAACCCAGACTGCAGCCGTGCAGCCCTGCTTGCCGAGCCCCTGCACGGCGCTCCAAGAGCAATGCCGAGGGGGAACCCAGCAAGGCCTGCCTGGCTCGGGTTCCTCGTGGCTGCTCCATGGCATTCCTTCCTCCCAGGTGTAGGGCAAGAGTCATCCTGGAATGGAGTCTTACCACCTGCTATCCGATAAGGCAGGCAGCCAGTACTGGGGCTGAACTCAGGGTCCTGGTTCAAATCCCCGTTACGAGCCCTGGAACCTTGCAAAGTGACCCAAGTGCATCAAGACTCCTTCCCCGAGGGACGCCGCCGTCCCAGGTGAGTCGGCGCACAGCCCTCGACTGCTGTCCCTAAAGCTGACTGAACCTATCTATGTCTTCGGAATCTGAACATCTGCAGGTACCAAAGCTGCATGAAAAAGACCCCACGATTTTGAAACCAGAATGGGATACCAATTATAAAAACTCGTCTTGAAAAGCACCCATTCTGGCAAACGGGGCATCAGACACTTCTGCCCGTGCGTGACAGAGAAGGGGATCCTCTCCTGACCCGCAGGTAGGGTCGCGGCCGCACTCCTAGAACGAGGCGGATTGACAAGAGGAAAGCGTAACAGGCCTAATCAAAGTTTTATGTGACACGGGAACCTTCAGAAACGAAGACCCAAGAGAAAACGGCCCGTTTTAATGCTCAGATTCAATGAAGAATGGACAACTGGTAGAAACGTGACTGGACAAAAAACCCGAAGGATCTGATCCCAGAACTCAGTAACTGAAATGTATGTAAACGATGAATTTAACTGCAAAGAACCAAATTACTTTTATATTAAAAAAAGGTTTGAATTTTGATAAGTATAATTGTCAAATTTAAGAAAACTGAATTTAAAAATTAAATCAGAAATCATGTTTCATATTGTACTCTTTAGCTTTTAACTTCTAATTCAACTTCTGAGATGAAAAATCCAACGAGGCAGGTCATGATTATCAGAGCCAAGTTTTTAGAAGGTACTACAGTTCTGTTTCAGAGATTAAACTTATTTTCATGACTAGAATATAGTTTCTAAGTTATTACAGTGAGATTTTCAACTTATAAAAATATGCTTGCTATTTTTACAAATTAGTCTCAATTTAAAACTCCTAAGGAGATTTAAATACAAATATTTATAAATATTGAAAATGGCAAATTATTTTTTTCCTTCCTTCTTGAGGAAGTTCAGGGCACTCCAGATAGCCCCAGGCCTGGAGTTTATGACAGGGCTGTGAAAAGGGGCAGAAGCTGTTACCTTGTCGCTCACGGGCAGTCCTGCAAGGCTCAGCTGTTCAATAAAGGGATGCACAAACACCTAAGTCGCACGTGGGCAAAGCCAACCCACCAGATCCTGTTACTCTCACATCATAGCAAGTTTCAACACATTCATCTACACACGGCCGTCTGCAAATCAACCAATCAACCCTTCGACTTTAGAAAGTAAACAAGTCAGGAAGAAGCGGCTCAACCGCAGCGAGTAGGATTAACCACCCTCCCAGGTGCCCATAAAAGGGACAAACCTCAGCCAGAGAAGGAGCAAAAATCTGGGCAGTTCACCAGTTTCTCATCTCGGGCATAAAGGCAACTTCATCCCACACGCCTCCCATGGGGAGGCCTCCCGGGAGAGACAGGTTTAGGTCTGGGAGTCACATTCCCTGGACGGAAATCCCAGCTCCCACCCCAAGGCTAGGCCATGGAGCACATTGCTTTGGCTCCCCTCACTTGCTAAGAAGAATTTCACAAGCAACCTGGCCTCGGCCACGGGAGGCAAGTAAGCAAGAACAGGCGGCACCGACTACAGGCAGCCCGGCTCCGGGGTCCCCTCCCAACCGCATGCCAGTGCTTCCCCTGACAGCGTGTCCAGACACGAAAGCCCTCCACACCACACCTGCTGGGAGGTCCCCTCCCACCACAAGCACCCAACCAAACGTCACACATGGGACAACATACAAATGACATGCTATCACCTTTCCTTATGAACTTAACAGCTTTCTCAAATGCAAGGATTTAAGGGTCAGAGAGAGGATTTCGATTTTGACAGGGCAGGCTTGATTATAAATCCGTGCATGAACTCTCTTCTGTCAGAAAATTCAACAGGGGAAGTTCAGTTGCGCCCAGGAATCTTACTTTACTTCCCAAAACATACCTAATAAGATCAGTTTAGGAATGGGCATCAGTCAACTTTCAAGAACAGGATCTCTCGACCTTCCCAATGGTTAGCCAGAAACACCTGTAAAATAGAAATCTGCTTCCCGGTCACACCCACTCACCTGGAGTCATCAGAGTCAAACTGACCATTTGAGTCATCCTGACTCAAACTGGGATGAACAAAGGATGATGTCATGGATCATACAAGGATCATACAAGGATGATGTCCTGTGTCATACAAGAATCAACCGAAGGGAAGGACGGTGTTCCTAAAATGCATGAACCATATTACAGTAACAGAATAACAGCCTCTATCCAGAACAATGTGTCCCAAATTGGAGTTAGGCGTTTATGTTGAAACTTATGCATTTTATTTGAATGTGCATTAGGGAAAAAAACTAACTTATCAAATCTGTGATAGAAAATATTGTTGCTTAGGATAAAGGGAAGCTAAAAGTTGACTTAAAGATATAAAAGGACAGGTAGCACTTATAGAGAAAAAGTAGTATGCAAATAATTTAAGTTTGAAATAAGCACACAAGAGAATTATGGACACCTCTGCTGTGATTCACACACATCCTTGAAGCAAATGGCTTCATGAAATTTCAGCTAAAATTCTAAATATTCCCATCTGCATTTTGAAAGTTTTACTTACACAAAGATTTTCATTTTAAATAGAAAAATTAAAGTTCTCACAGATTAATGCCCCAAAGAGCCTTATCAAACACAGGGGCAAGAAACCCACCATTGTGGATGCCCTAACTCCTGGCAAGAAGCAAGGCCACGTCCACCCCTATGTCTTGTGCAGCTGCCCGCTGCACACACCCAGCACGGATCAACTCTGCTCTGTGTACAATCAAAACAGACACGGGAAACAGCCTGAGCTGAAGAGATGCCACATCAGTGTTCAGAGCTAATCTCACCTAGGAATATGCACCTCATCCTCTGGTGGTCTCATCCTTCCTTCCTGTCCTGATACTGTCCTTACCAGACAGCATCACAGAGCCTCAACTGCTCAGATCAACAGGCTGGGATGACTTAATGAAGACTACATGCCGTACCAAAAAAAACCTTAAGAATGATGAGGTGAGGCCGGGCGCTGTGGCTCACGCCTGTAATCCTAGCTCTTGGGAGGCCGAGGCGGGCGGATTGCTCAAGGTCAGGAGTTCAAAACCAGCCTGAGCAAGAGCGAGACCCCGTCTCTACTATAAATAGAAAGAAATTAATTGGCCAACTGATATATATATAAAAAATTAGCCGGGCATGGTGGCGCATGCCTGTAGTCCCAGCTACCCGGGAGGCTGAGGCAGAAGGATCACTCGAGCCCAGGAGTTTGAGGTTGCTGTGAGCTAGGCTGACGCCACGGCACTCACTCTAGCCTGGGCAACAAAGCGAGACTCTGTCTCAAAAAAAAAAAAAAAAAAAAAAAAGAATGATGAGGTGAATTTAACCATCCTATTTAAGGCCTGCAACCACAGAAGCCTCGTGGTGCAATTATTTTTCAAATATGTTAGATTCAGGGTCAAAAATAATGCCGTTGAAATTTTCATGGTCCTCAGAATGTTCTCAAACGAGTTGAAGTGCTAAATCCATAGGTTTATTATAATGATGAAAGTCACCTGTGGTGCTCAGAACTAACTGCCGTGCTTCTGTGCTTTGTCCCGACTACTCGGCCTGCTGGAGAAAGGACGAAGTGCTTGCTGTGACGGACTCAACGAGAAATCACTCTCCTCGCAAGTGTTTCTTGATAATTCACTACTGGAGCTTTCTGAAATGAGTCTCTGCACCTGTCGATATCCTACACTGCCTCTGCAGTGTCCGCACTGCCAAACTCCAATGCAATCCCAGCAGAAAAAAAGATTTTCAGTTGTGTTTTTCCAAAGCTGTAAAGAGATCTTTCACCAGTGAGGGGAGCCATTGCGCCGGCATAAGAGTTGCTCTAAATACTGTTACATTCTCCATTTGCTGCTCACTGCCACAAGATGCTCACATATTAAGAAAATGAGATTTGAAGTAGATTAATTAGAGTAACAATATATTTAACATCACTGTAAAGATATACTTTTTTCACACAATTATTGTTAATAATTCGAAGATGTTTATTGCATTCTATTTTTGGTGGGGAAAAAAATGTAACATACATTTATTTATTTAGCACAACCTTGTGAAATATAGAAAGTGTAACCTGGTCAGAAGCACTTTTCTATTCCTAGTCCATTTCTGAGGACTAAATCATGAACTTCTCCCACTATAATTACTTCTTGCAATAGTTGGGCACCAAGTTTAATTTTCTCCTCTCAGTATAGGCAGCAATTCACCATTTTCTTTCAATTCCTAAAAATAAAAAACAATAATAATATGTATATGCATATATTTGAAAAATGAAAACATCTAAATAACCACAGCTTGCACCTATATCTGAGAACCAAAAGCAATAACTATTAGATTAAAACTCTAGTCTTATAATACTTTCAAACTAAGTATTACTCAAAAAAAGTCAATATATATCAGATTATAAAATTAAATAAGTATTCTATTATAAAATCAACAGCCTGTTTAGTATTAGCAAACATAGCAACTGGAGCAAAACAATGAAGCTCCCATTTAAACCTTAGCAATGAATAAGGACACAATAACTCAAGCGATATCCAAGGCTGAAGAACCAAGCAAAGCGATGTAAAAAGCCTATCCCAACACGATGCTCACTCCACTCCTGCTTCTCCACTGACAGAGAAGGAACAGGCCTCGCTATTTCAACCCTACCTGGGAACCCTATCTGTCTCGTGAAAAACTGATAGTGCCAGTGAGATGTGAAGGCCAGAAGCCATTAAAAAGATGCAACAACTCAGAAACAGAGATGCCATCAAAAGAGCTGCCATCAGATTAACGTGAACTGTAGGACAGGTTCTCCGATCTTTGTGCCTATTTTTCGGATTTAAAATCTGGAGTACAGACATTAAGTTTGCAATGCGAGAATAAATAATAAATAAGATTTTCTAGTTTAAAACTAACATTTAATTTGGTGTAACATTTCAGGTTATCATTATGCAGCATAAATATCAATCAATAAACCACTAAAAGCCACATGACCTCCTCTCTGGATTAAACTCAAACAGGAGTGAGTCTGTCATACAAAAATCCAGATGACTTTTAGTGATGTCTAGGGATCTTCTACTTATCTAACAAGCAGACACCCTGCTGCACCAAGCAGCCCAGCAGGGCTTTTCTGAGCACATATTCAGAAGGCAGCAGGCCACGCAGCTCATAGAAAGGGCCAGGCGGCACGCAGGCAGAATCTGGACTCAGTGGCTTACTGGCTATGGGATGGGACAGCTCACCTGACCGCATCTGTTTCCTCATCTACTGACAGGGAGTAAGAATTCCTCCCTCCAAGGCTGCTGAGTAACCTATGTAAAGCACCAAAGCTGTGCACCTGGCTCACTGCAAGTGCTTCAAATAAGGCAATTCTCCTCATCATCACTGCCGTCAAAATGAGCCAGCAGCTGAAACAGCAACCTTATCTAAAGATCCCAAATTTCTCTCAACCACTATTTAAGTCCAAGCACTCTGCAACAGCCATAGTGAACTGTTTGCTCTTCCGAGGCAGGGTGCACTCGCTGAGTGTACATTCGTAGCTCTGCTGCTCAGGACATTAGATTGACCGAGCCACTGGTTACTGGGTAATTCATTACTTTATTCAGTCATTCAACAACAAAAAGTATTCACTGCTCCAACAGAGGCCCGCCAGAGTCAGCCCATCCGGAACATGTTTTAACTGAACTAAAGGTGAAGAACTGCAATACGTAAGAAACAGACCAAAATGGCAACATAAGACCCATTCCCTGCATCTTCTCAAAGAATTTCAAATGTGTATGTTCTTAGCAGGTGAAAATAAAAAGTCACATAACACCCTGTTATATACCTAAAAAGAAGTTACTTACACAGCTTAGCTTTAGAATTAAATGAGATTTATTGATTGTATCTTCCCAAGAGTTACCAATGGCTAAGGTACAGGCTATAAAACATTCAGACAAGAAGAGGCTCAAGAGTATTTGGGGTTTGAGTACTGTTGTGTTTTACAAAATTAAGGGAGGTGTATGTGTGTGTGTGTGTGTGTGTATGTGTGTGTGAGAGGGAGGGGGAGGGGGGAGAAAGAGAGAGAGAGAGAGAGAGAGAGAGAGGGAGGGAGAGAGGGAGGGAGGGAGGGAGGGATAACAAATGCAGATCTAGTTTTCTTGCTTCAGGGCTACTAAAAAGCTACATTGTTAGACATTTTTTTCCTCCAAGAATAAGAGATTTTTCTAGGAAATATGCCTCACTGGCTTAAAAAGTGTGATATCAAACCCGGAACTCTGCAAGAAATAAAACCTGCACCAATGCAAACCACAGGATAAAAACAGCCTAGGCAGTCAAAGGAGCTCAAGCTGTTTTTATAAAACACACTGGTCCAAAGTACTAATGTCACTTCAGCGTTAGGTTAGAGTTCCTTCACTTTACAGAAGTATGTTGTTAAAAAACTTTTACTTTACGATATAAGCAGAAATAGTGCTACTTAATACTTGTTTTCCAATAAAGTCAGAGATCTGACCTCAGAGAAAATTCTCCAGTAGCAAGGCATGGGGGAGGCCTGAGGGCAGTCTGCAAGGCCCGGGCCCAGAGCAGCCGCCAGGAGCCCATCTTTTGTGGCAGTCTTGTTCACGAGCCCGCATACCTGCTCAGCCCCTCCACCCTACTCACCCGGATACCACCCTCCTTAACAACACAATGCCCAAGGTAGGCCTGGGTATGGTAGAGGGCTTTGGGGTATTGAAGCTGCAGCTTCTGTTTATAGTTTGGGGCTAACCTGGACAGCTATGAAGCCCACAGGTGATACAGGTGGGGCTGCCCTCAGTCCTAGACATTAAACATAAGAAAAGCCATGTCCATTTAAAACTCAATGAGAGTTTACCTAAAGCAAAACAAAGAAATACAATGAAGTCTTTCGTCCATCCAATAACCATTTACTAAGCTCCTAAAATACACAGATCACCAGGAAGGATGCAAAGGTATGTGAGACACAGTATCTTCTCTAAACCTGCTTACAGTCTAACAGCTAACAGACTTCTCAGCATCTGAGAACCAAAGAGGGACCTGCATTTCTTTCAGGAGACCCCGCGCAGTGATCCTCAGCCTCTGTGTCCAGCCAGGCAGCCCTGGGCCACAGGCTTCCTGCGCCTCGTGTCACCCCGTGCACTCGAGGGTACATGAGTAAGGTTAGAGAAATTAATTACAATGATATAGTACTTCAGGAACAGGAGCAAACATTTCTGGTTGGAAGAATCTGTAAATGATTGACAGACAATTTGGGCCTTGAAGGATATTTACAAAAACAGATTTAAACATAGAAGTCACAAGGAAATCCAAAGCTAAGGAAATTATGAAGAAATATTGAAAGGTAGGAAAAAAATGGAAGAAAGCTGTGCAGGATTTAATTCAGCATGAGTAGAACTATAAAAGCTTGGCCGACGTGGACTGTGATTGGCAGAGGGCTGGGAGCACCAAGAGGACGTGAAGGACCTCTTCACAGGGACGATCACGCCATGGATGGGAGGGGAGTGGCTTGTTCAGGGAGGAGGGAGTAAGCGTGGTCTCACACAGCAGAGCAGCGAGAATCGCTGACACTGGTCTAGAGGTGACTATGAGGCTGGAAAGAAAGGAGCCAGGGACAATCCCAACGTTTCCACTCAATGTGAAACTACATTTTCTGAACATGCCAACATTTCCATTCTTGAGGTTAGCAGACAAAATGACCGGTTTACCTTAACAATATCCAATCCTCCAACAAGCTCCCCTTTCACGTACAGCTGGGGGTACGTCGGCCAATTTGAGTAAGTTTTTAATCCTTGCCGAACCTAGAGAGACAACAGGAACTTTGAAACCCTCCTATCAAACCCTTAAGACAAAGCACAAAACACAGAACATTGAACTTACTTCTTCGTCCTCCAATATATCAAATGTTTCGTATTCAACACTGCAAAAGGGAGAAAACATTTTAATAGGAAATACAGTTTTAAACAAAAACAGTAAAATCTACATATTAATATTTGGTATTTCTAAAATAGTCAACTAAATAAATTCATTGCTAACGAAATTTAGTATAGACCAGCGAAAATGATTTTACTTCTTTTTTTTTTTTTTTTTGAGACAGAGTCTCGCTTTGTTGCCCAGGCTAGAGTGAGTGCCGTGGCATCAGCCTAGCTCACAGCAACCTCA
The DNA here is from genome assembly GCF_040939455.1 of Microcebus murinus. Lineage (NCBI taxonomy): Eukaryota > Metazoa > Chordata > Mammalia > Primates > Cheirogaleidae > Microcebus > Microcebus murinus. The sequence continues at coordinate 2,202,712 of NC_134117.1, forward strand.
AACTCCTGGGCTCGAGTGATCCTTCTGCCTCAGCCTCCCGGGTAGCTGGGACTACAGGCATGCGCCACCATGCCCAGCTAATTTTTTATATATATATCAGTTGGCCAATTAATTTCTTTCTATTTATAGTAGAGACGGGGTCTCGCTCTTGCTCAGGCTGGTTTTGAACTCCTGACCTTGAGCAATCCGCCCGCCTCGGCCTCCCAAGAGCTAGGATTACAGGCGTAAGCCACAGCGCCCGGCCTGATTTTACTTCTTAATTTGTCTGGTACTATACAGAATAAGTCACCTCAAAATAAAACTTTATCTGGACTTTCTTTGGACAATGTTGGGTTAGAACAGGGGCTGGCAAACTTTTCCTTAAAGGGTGAGACAGTAAACTTGTTAGCTTTGCAGGTTGGGCAGTCTCTGCTACAACCGCTCAGCTCCGCTGTGCAGCACAAAAGCTGCCACAGATGATGCATAATGAACGAAGGGACATGGCTGTGTTCCAATACAACTTTATTTACAGAGTTAGGTGGCCCAGCTGCAACTTGCCAACCTTGGGCCAGACCCACTTCCCAACCCAAACGAGCCTGTCGTTAACGGAACACTTTCATCCACTTCTGGTGCCTACCCCACCCGCAGCCGCTGCTTCCTCACCCACTGGAAGCTGCCCAGCAAGCAGAATGGAGAGGAACTGACACCCACGAGGGGGAGGCTGGCGCTCCCCAGCTGGGATGCTGACCACACTGCCAATTCCCTTCCCCCGCGGGAGACAAATAAACTTACTTCAAAGCACATGCTGTGTAATATATCTAAGACCCTAAGAAAGTTTTATGGCTTTCTGCTGTATAATGAATGGTACTTATTATATAAAGAATGAAAAAATCACTGCATAGAAATCCAAGCATATTTACTAGGAAGGTAGGTGGTCAGGTTATTAGCACACAAGTATGACTAAATCTTCACAGGGTGACTATGGGTATAGGTGGAGTTCCCAAATTAGGCTGAAGAAAACGCCACATATAAAAAACAACTAGACTTTCCATAAAACTGAAACCATCATAGAGAAGTCTTGTTTACTTGGTAAATAAGTTCCCAAGAAAACTGTCGATGGTGCAGGGAACACTCAAAAAACTTAAACAATAGGATAAATCAGGAGGAAGTATCACAGGAATGTTTGAAAGAAGAGGAAAAAAAGAAAAGACTCAATATATGTCTTCGTACAAGGATACCAGCATACACTTAGTTGGTTCTCAGGCCCTCATTGTATGTGTAGTTTGGCTACTAAATAAAAAAATAAGAATGGAGGAGAAACAACCAAAAAGCTGCTTTCTCCACATACTTCGGACTCCCAAGAAGAAGTCTGCTCCAGTTAAAAGGAGCTCAGAGGACGGGTGCAGTGGCTCACGCCTGTAATCCTGGCATTTTGGGAGGCCAAGGCAGGAGGATCCCTTGAAGCCAGGAGTTAGAGACCAGCCTGGGCAAGAGACCTTGTCTCTACAAAAAAAATAGAAAAATTAGCTGGGCATGTGGGCACATGCCCATAGTCCCAGTTACTAGAGAGGCTGAAGCAAGAGGATCTCTCGAGACCAGGAGTTTGATGCAGCAGTGAACTATGAAAACAACATTGCACTCCAGCCCAGGCAACACAGCAAGACCCTGTCTCCACAAAAACAAAAAAAGGAGCTCAAAGTCCTGGCAACCTTGCTCATCGCAGAGTCGATCACGTACAATGAGTCTGGAGCTGGGTGGTCACTATCTCCCAAAGAAGCCCCTGCTCTGGGGCAACTGGCACTTTCAATCCAGTTGCATTAGACATGGAGGACAGAAAACCAAATTGCAGAGACATTCTGCTGAAGGCACGAGCTGGGTCAGGCCCAGCGTGTCAGCACAGAAGAGACCCATGGCCAAGGGGGAAAAAAAAAATCAACTGTTTCTTTTTACATCCCTAAAGTTGTATTCAACCTGTGCTGCTCAAGTGGCTACTTTTAATCAGCCCAAGAATTCTGAAATATTTTAAAGATGATTTTCCCTGTAACTTTACAGGGTTGGCTAATCCATTTAAAATTGTGGTTAGAATATATATTATAATTTTTAAAAGAAGCAATCATGAAATAAGAAATAAGAGAAATAAGCAAAGACATTTGACAAATCTTATAGAACATGTACTAAATAGGTCCAAATAAGTAGTTTTGCTTTTAACCACAGAATCAACCGCAATGTCCTCATCTGGCAGTGTCACCCCTGAGCACCAGCTTCACCAAACGTAGGAGCACTGTGACTGAACTCGCCCAGCCTCTCAGATCCAGCTCATGGACCTTACTATAAGCCCATCAGTTTCATGTATTGTTTAGAAACTAAAATTTAAAAAAAAAAAAAATTTAAGAACCACGTGTAACATATTCTCCCTGAAATATCTTTATGCATGGTGAGAAAGTAACTTTCCTCCGGGAAAGCAGACAAGTTTCTATTTTGGTCTAAGTGAAGGCATTCACAAAACACTATAGTAAGATGCACAGACACAGTACAGCTGAAAAGCACCAGTGGCAGAACTGACAAGTTATAATTTTTTTAAACACATCGCTTGAAAACAAGATTTACATACCCAGTAGTATTTAGTATTTCCAGAATTTGTCTGCTGAATCCACATTTTGCTTCCTAAATTTAAAAAAAAAATTTACAAAGATTACATTTTTCTCTTGACCCAAGTGGAACAGGTGCAGCAGACGCTCTGTGAGCCAGCGCAGCCCTTGTCCAGTGCAGCCACCGCCACAGTCATCAAGTTCTGAGGGCTTTCTTGCATCCCCTTTGCCTTCAAGTACTGACACATCAAGACATCAGCCCAGGTGTGTAACCCACAGACTGCCTTTGGTTTGTGGCCACGTAGATCTGCAGTCCCCAAGCCCTGGGCCACAGAGCTTGCCGAACCCCTGCATGCCCCTGCCCCGCTAAGCCACACAGCAGGAAGCGAGCAAAGCTTCATCTGTATTATCAGCCGCTCCCCAGCTCCCCAGCTCCCCATTGCTGGCAGCACCACCTGAGCCGCCCCTCACCCACCCCCCAAATCCATGGAAAAATTGTGTTTCATGAAACTGCTCCCTGGTGCCAAAAAGGTTGGGGACCCCTGAGGTAGATAGATGACACATGTTCTGGCAGCTCATCATCACTGTGGTCAAAAAGTTCCTCTAAGTCAAACCTGAATTATCTACCGAGACCCCAGTTCATTCTTTATTTCATTCACACAAAATGACCTTCATTCACTTAACCTCTTGCAGTGATCTTGATAATCATTCTCCTGTTCCCAACTGGACTTTTACTCCCACTTTTAAAAAATTTATCTTTACATTATAGAGTACCAAACTTTTTCAGGGTTATGGAAATCTTAAGCTTTCTTTTCATGCCACAGAACCCCAAATCCCAGCAATCTCATACAAAAGATTTGGCACAACATAAACATTTTAATAGCTCTAATAATACTGTTCCTGAAATGTATGAATGCTTTCTCGGCCTCCAGAAAAATACATTTTTAAGAATTAAAATCTGCCTTAAGCAATCAAGAAAAAAAAATTAGTTTATCATTATTGGGAATTATTATCTTCCACTATTGTTTTAATAAATACATTGAACAAGCCAAAGCATCTTGGTCCTAACCTAGAGATCCTAACATGCTGAAATTTACATTAACATTTTCGTTATTACTTTAATTATACTAAGTATACTAATTAGTTTCATTTATACTAGTTATATTAACTTTCAATCTAGTTACAGCAACCTGATTCTCAGAACAGCCCTGTGAGGACTATGATGTCCATTCATAAACGAGGAAAGTGACACGCTCTGTACTGAAGTCACTTGCCCATTGTGTCCTGGCTGGTCGGCTGTTTCTTGACTCCAGGCAGCCTCACCTTTCAGAGCTTTAGTCTGCTTATCTCTAAACAGGCCAAGCTCTGTCTAGACTTGCCTACTTCAACACTGGCTGAGAATTAAGTTAACAGAGGTTCAATTCCTATGAAGACTACAAAACATGATATAAATGTACATGGCTGGTTTTTAGAAATTACTGCCCTAATTCCAATCTCAATGACAATTAGTTTTGCTCAAACTATCAGTAGATACAACCTATCGAACCTGATACTCAGAATGATGTACAATCAACATATCCTTTCACTAAAAATGCTACAAGAACTATCCCATTACAAGTAAGAATTGCCAACTGTTTTACTCATTCATCAGACTGATACACAGCACACATGCCATAGCCGGGGTTTCTTTTCCATGTCAATAAAGGATCTAAAGGATGATCTAGGGTATTAACCCTAGCAATGCCAGGTTCCCTGCATTCAGGAAGTACAATGACCCAAGTGCACATAACAGCTGTCCACAAACGCAAACAAAGGGTAATGAAATAGCAACTAATGGAACCAGTAAAGTGTTAACAGTGTTGACCATGTTAGTTCTCTTCTTAGTTCATTTGTTCCCTGACAAAGTTTGGCAGCAGAAAGAAGTGCACCCCACTGAGATGTTGATGATAAAGTCAAGCAAAATGTAGATTACTTTGTTTGATCTCCATAAGCACCAATTAAGGCCTGGATAACTTCCTGATACCACCACAGCTTCATTAGCTAAAGCTAGAAAAAAAAGATTTAACTGTCCCCTTGTTGCAGATGTTAACATCAAAAGAAATTACAAATAAAACCATTTTTGAGTTCTTTACCTGTTTGTTTCCTTTCATAAAGAGCATCACAGAAGCTTTATTTGTCAGCACTTTGAGCCTAAAGAGAGAAAATTGATATAAAATGGCTCAGCTCAATTATTAAACACCACTTTTGCTCCGCTTCATGAGTAACATGCATATTTGAGGGATAGCAGGATGATAGTTCACAGCTTTGAGTGGTACTAAACAAGCAAACGCATTGACATTTTCCTTTATTTCATTCTGTCCCTAAGCCACTGTAAAACACAATATGGCTTTTAAGGCAACGAATGTTCCTTCAAGTTGCAATTTAAGCCCATCAACTCACAGTACTAAAAAAATAATAATAACCAATTCAGTAAGGAATCGTTCAATAGGGGGCCTCTCTACTGAACCCATCCAAACTTTCCAGAACTAGGGCTTGTGTGCACCGTCTTCCGCCACGATGCCGCACCCCACTCTACACTGGTAAGGCTCACGAGATCAGACCCGAGGGTGAAGGTGTTAAACCTCAGAACATCAACTAACAAAACTCGAATGCTCTCATCTTAACTTTATATTTAATATTTTATGCAATCTTTCAAACATCATAATCTAACTTGCCATCAGAACTTTAATTATCTGAACACAGTCAAACATTTAGTCACAAAGCTCAGGAAAAGTCAGTGCTGGGACAGGTCCCTAAAGCACCTAAGCCCCAGGGGGTCACAGCACCACGTTGTCATTCCACTGGTGTTGCAGATGGTTCACAGCTTACAATCTCCTCACAGGGTAAAAGTTACCACAAACGAAACACACAAATCGTGCACAAACAAAGCTGTGTCATTTACACTGCCAACAGAGTCTGATCAGCTCATTCTCAGGAAAACAGTACGAGAGAGATACAGGAACAGGATGCTGACCCCACAGATCACGTAGCCAGCGACCCCGGCCACCTGCATCACTCTGTACTGGCAGAAGAGATGCCACAAGCCCACAACCTCCATTCCCCCACTTTGTTCCCTGGGAACTCTTTAAATTATTACTCAAAATATGCTGAATTTTTACTTTCTAAATAATTCTAGCCTTGGTGTCTGAAGGCACAGATTTAGAAGCAGCACATTAGGAAAACAGAAGGTCTGCTGGAGACAAGGCCATAAACAGCAGCAAGTCTAATCAGCAGAGAGGAGGAAAGTCAACTGAACAGCAAATACAAGCATATGAAAAGCACAGCTGTCCTTGGAGGACTCAGACTGTCCTTGCACAGCCTCCATGAGCCAACAGCATCACCAGGCTACAGCCAAGAGCCACACGGGAGGACACCTGGATTCGACAGAGGGATGAGGAAGATCACTTTCTTATGAAAAAGGCAGGAAAGGGGGCAAACCATGTGAGACCATGTGGCACTCAAAGGTCACCCTGACATACGTGGATTACGATTTATGGAGAATACTTTATTAATTAAGGGCAGATAATGAATGAGGTGTTTATTATTAAACACTTTTAGAAATTTTCAGAATGTTAGATGGCAAACTTGAGCCCCGACTGTGAATATATGATATGCTGATATATTTCAAAGTAAATTCCTTTGTAAACTTCTGCATTAATTCAAATTTATTACAGTAAAAATCCCTGTAAGTCTCCCTACACACCAAAGTCCAAAATTCCTTTAAGAGAACTTCTCCAAAAGCTGAGATCTTTCATAAAGCAAATACAGATTGTACAGCTCCAAAACCTGCTTGAATTCAAGTTATCAAGGTTTAGAAAGGCAATGAGAAGCACCCAGTCTGTTTAAAGGTATACTGCACACACATTAGCTTTTCACACCCCACCTGTCACACTCAGCACTCTGCCACGGACAGCACCCGCAGCAGTCATTGAGGCTGCAGAGAAGAAAACACAACTGTGCCAAGTTTAAGCCATGAGCAGTAACAAGACAACTGGATCCTGGCTCTGAAATGCAGAGGTAAGCAAGACTTGGTCATTTCACGGAAACAATGACATTTCTATAAAAGCAAAGAATATCCTCCACATATTCACTAAATTGGCACTAAAATTTCTCCAACGTAAATTAGATCTTCCCAAGTTTGCGTGACTGGCTTGACTGTAAACAACAAAATTATGAGCTCTAGAATGCAAACACCAAATCCTTGATTTCTATTTAGAAAAAAAATGCAAAAACTGAGGATTTAAAAGTGTTTTAAATAATAAATGGTAGACTATTTAAAACTTTTTAAAACACTTACCTTTCCTCTAATTTGGGAGCTTTGGGGCAAACTGTCTCTAGTTCTTGGGAGGCTTCTAGCTCCTGAAATAAACACATCTATATCAGTTTAAGAAAAACTTCAGTATAACATAAATCTCCTTGATCATACCATAATATAGACTATTGATCAATAACCTCATCAGAAACACTATTTACTGCAGGTTCTTATTAATACAGAGATTCATAAGAAAGCTATATTTTAGATTTATTACAAAACTTAAAAAAGCTGTCTGGGGGATGGGCATGCTCATAGCTGTGACTCTGGCAGTGAAAAGGCAGTTTATGTAACCAAAGAATTTGGACCCCCGTAATATTCTGAAATTTTAAAAAAAGGATGTTCTAAATGAAATTTCTTTACAAGGTACAGACTTCTCAATTCTAACCTTAATTATATCAAGTCCTCCTATGAGCTCTCCAGAAACATACAGCTGAGGATAGGTAGGCCAATTGGAATAGGTTTTGAGTCCCTGTCGAACCTCTTCATCTGAGAAGATGTCAAAACTGCTAAATTGAATATTATGTTTGTGAAGAATCTCCACCATCTGCCTGCTGAAACCTGCATACAGAGAAAGAAGATAAAGAACACATTCACACGATAAATTAATTTGAAGTACATACCTATTGATACAGATGCCTGTGTCTTATTTTGCCAATGATTTAATTAGCACAGCTGAATAGTATGTAAAGAGAAAATAAATTCCAAGAATCCCTTACTTGACCTCAAACCCTCCCACGTTAACTATACCATTAATAAAACTGTAAGTATTTAAAAAACGTGGTGTGTGTGTATTTATCAAAGTTCCTCTTGAATATTAGGAACCTTTTTGTTGTTGAAGAAGAAACAAAAGGCAAAGACCTGAAGCCCAGACACCTGCTCCATCCATCCACCAAGTGATACAAGAGAAGGCCTTGGATGGTCACCTCCCAGCACCTTCCTCCCACTCAGGAGACTGACCTGGACACCCTGCACAGTCCTCAGCTCTCCTGTTGTGAGTCTACAAGAATCAACTCCGAGGGGGGTGGGGGGAGGAACCTGCAATTGTTATTTTTAACAACTATTTGACTATATTGAAAACCCAATTCTGTTTAGTTTCTATTGCCATTTTACTACTTCCTGAGTATACACTCCAGAAGTTCTCAATCTTTACCATCTCTAAGTAGGATAAATTAAAAATCAAGAAGGTATGTGTTCTTTTTTAGTCTAAAATGGGTATAACACATTGAATTTTAAAGCTATCTTCTCTGTTGTCATATATGAACTGTCAACGGATTGACGGTATTCTTTCTCATTTCATGTCATAACTTGACAGTTTCCTTTCTAAAACTATTTACATTCCCTAAAGTATGTAATGTGATTTTTTTTTACTATACTGTAGTGACAATTTTATGTTCCATGATTTTATTATACTTTTGTGACACATTTTTATTCTCTACTTTTTTGACATCATCTTATTATGACATTAGCACTGAAGAATAAGAGTGTGAATATCAGTCTTTTATAAACCTATTAGTCTAGACTAAAATAAAGGTATTTTTCTTTCCATAAGCTAATTCTTTTCAATTTTTTTCCAGTACTTTGTAAGATCCTAGTCTTTCATACCTCATTCTTCTTTTCAAACATAGTTGTAATTCACTGGAAAATACCTACTCTTCAGATTCAAAATTCCTATAAGACTTAACAGCATCAGTGATTATTTTTAAATAAAAGCAAATCATAAAATTCAGTATAAGATTAATTGCAAAAATAAGCTTTACCTGATATCACCCAAAACATGTTTACTATTAAAACATGGATCTACAACTGAGCTCCAAACATTTTCCAGATCTACAGTTTATTGAGATGAAGCACTAGCATTTATTTGTATAGCATATAAGTTGCTTTTCTTACAACTGAAGTGTTAAGTTCATGTACAGCCTGAAGTAAAACACTTGATTCTGAAATTTTTTCATTCATCTGGGAGTTCATTAGTAAACAGCTAACAGCTGATTGCTGATGGTTATTCTGTTGCCAATATATTAACTCATTTCTACTGTAACTGACTGAGAAAAAGCTTTATTTTAGCTTTAGGCAATTACATGCAGACTAGAAAGATTGATTGGTAGTATTTCATTTTTAAGGGTTAAAGCAGCAGACTAGAAATGTTATGCTTAAGCATAATAGTAAGAAAGCTTTATTCTAATAACAAAATATTTACACACTTTTTAAAGAAAAATGCATGCATGCAATACAAAGATTTAAAAGTAGGAAAATCGTGTTCAGCTGCCACAGACTCACCATTTCTATCCATAGTCATTTCTACTCATGACATGAATAATAAGCCTAACTGCCACATCTAATGACTACCTAACAATAAAACCCTAAAGAATACTTCTGAACCTGCTGTTTTTGTGTGTAGCTTAAAAAGTAAAAACCCAGTTAGATGACTCTCACTGCAGGAGACATTTCTATACTGTGGCTCAAATACCTTTTGCTTTGCTAAAAGCTTTGTGAACTGAAGTAATTACAAGAACTCCCAAATAACTTAATCAACCTGCTTAAGGATTTAACATTCTGTTTAAAAAGATGTGTATCTCAGTGCTTCTGGAAACTCTTCCTACAACATAAGCACATTCCTGTTTTCATGAGGAACACAGAATACAGACGATCCAATTCTCTGACAACTGAGACCCTATCAACATGTCAGGTTCCTGATGCAGGTTGAATTCTGCAGGTAGAGCCCAAAGCGACGGGGCTTTGGGCAGAATCAGAGCAGAATCAATGAAGGAAGTGGCTGGTCATGGTCACAATAAAAACATTTTCCAATTAATTCTATGTAAATATTTTATTTAAGAATAGCAACATCCTAAAATGATCTACTTGCTATATGTGATAGACATGTAGCAGAAACCAAAATACCTGGAAACAAAAATGCCTATCGAATTCCCTGTCTTTTACTATCTAAACGTCTAATAACACCATGTTTTTCAGAATGCTGACATGTTTTAAAGCTTTTGTATTCTAACTATTTATTTGTACAGTCTTCCAAATGCCACTCAGTTAATATAAAAATGTCTGAAATACATCTTCAATTCAATTTAACCACTTTGGTACGAGCATCGACTATAGTCGATAGCTACAGAGGAACCAAGCACTGACTTTAGCTGACAGCCATGATATGAAGGCGCACAGCCAAGTGTCAACTTTAGCCGACAGCCGTGATATGACTTTTCTAATTTTTCATTTATCAAAATAAAATTGTGAACATTTAAAAATAACATAATGAAAACATAGATGTGTATGTTACCTATGCTGATTTACATGACAAGTAAAGCTGCCTGTGAAGTAAAACAAGCTTTCAGTGCTTTCAAGCTTTCCTCATCATACAAGAGCAAAACGGATTCGTACCAAAGTGGTTAATGCAATAAAAAGCAGAAAAACTATTCTTTCTAAGTTTACCTCTAATTTACTTGAAAAACCATACAACATTTGCATTAAAAAGGCCCTCTAAGAATGGCTTCACACATCACCAGGAGGAATTAAAGGCCTAAGGAGGGCCCTGGACTTGTCCCCAGTTACTGGGGCAGCAGAGTGGGCCTGAAGCTCGTGGGCATAGCACACACACAGTCTACCCCTTTCCATCAGACCCCTACGCATCCCTTCCCCAAGCTTCAATTTTGCCACCTGCCAATTTCATTAGGTTATCATTCAGAAAAGACTAAGAGACTGCTATTGTCCTATCCCAAAGATGAGAATACTGTGTTGGTTTTACTACTGGTTTGCTATGTATAACCTGTCATACAGGTGCACCCACAGCCAGTTCTACTGCACTTCAGTCTTGAAGGAAGGTACTGAAATCTATTTGGCTGATGTGGTAAAGTTCTTATCATTAGGCTGCCACACAAAGTACCAGAAATGATTTTCATGCCTAATATAAGAAAGTGAATGGGAACCAGTTGCAACCCCATTAAAAACAAAAGAACACACAAATATAACACTACACAGAGATTGTCTTTGCTATCTCTAGTTAACTAGCACAGACTAAGTTAGCTGTGTAACACAGAAATAGCAGGCACTATGTAAACACTGGCAAGGAAATTTTTCAGGCAGTACTAACAGAAAAGGAAATCATTTCTTTGTCTTTTACAATAGAATTCATCATGGAACTTTATTTTTAAAACTAGGCTTTTTCATAACTTAATATGTAATTTGATTACCCTATAGTGAAGAATTTAGAATTCTCATTGGAAGCTTGGCTATTTTTATAAAGTCACACTGGACATGCCGTAATCATATCAATAGCATGCTTAATTCTACTGCCACCTATCTTAATAAATTCCCTCCCGTGCAGTTGAAATAGATACTTTTAGAGTCTCAACAGCATCATCAAAAGGCATTAAGTGCTCAATTATGCAACATGTTAGTGGTGTTCTAGGCATAGTAAAAAGAAAACAACATAAATCCAATACCAGAGGGGTCAAATAACTCTAAAACCTACTTAAGGACAAAACTCTAAGCATATATGTGTACAGAAAACAAGAGTGACTATCAGCCAAGAATTAAGAATCTTTAAATTACTAACAGCTATAAATTAGAAATAACAGCAATTGGTGAAAAATACAATCATTAGACACTGACAGACAACAGGGTAAGCAAAAGTCCACAGAGTGGACACAGAAACACTTAAGAAAATTCTGCAAATTTTAAAACTGCTGAATCTGAACTAGGTGAGGAAAAGGAGGCCGCTAAGAAAGAAAACTGCTAATAGTAAAACTAAACAGACAAGAGACCCATTAACAGAGAGAGCAGTACGGCAGTTAGAACCTGATCCCAACTCTGCTACCAGGTGACCTTGGGCAAGGTACCTTCCTATCTTTGGGTCCAAGTATAAAACAGATTCATTTTAAACTTACATTAAAAAACACAAAACTTATGTATAAAACAGATCTGAACTAAATGATTTCTAAGACCTCTTTTGGTTCCAATATTCTCTGAGTCTATAATGCAAACTAATCCTTAAGACCAAATTAGATAATGCGATCAAGAATGATAACCTTTCAGACTTTCTGAAGGTATGTAAACACAAGCATAAGATGTATGATATAGCTTGGAAAGAGCATGCCCATCTCAACTATACCCTATAGTGGGGTAAAGCACCCACTTTGTTTACATTATCTTAAAAGCAGCTTCTTACCACATCGTGGTTCTTGAGGAGTTCCTTTCATGAACAGCATGCAGGGGGCAGCATGAGTTAACTTCTTCAGGCGAAGGTTGAGATCTTTAAGATGCTCTTTAGCGCTGGGTGGGAAGGAAGCGCTGCTAGATGCATGTCGCTGAACTTTTTTGGTCAACTCTGGGGCATGTGCACCATCTAATCGGTCGATTTTCTGAGAATTCTAAAGTTTAAAATGTCATTTAGAGTATGTATGGCATTCCTTCATCATCTCTACATTTTAGATTCCAAAATTATAACAAGCACATAGTTCTAGCCAATTTTTAAAGGAGTTAACACTATTATTGGAGAAGTGGAAAAAAAAATTGATTAACATTTGCCTGTACTGCATCTCAATTTTAGACTTAGTTTTTTTTTTTTCTTTTCTTTTCTTAGGAACATACTGGGGAAGGATTGCAACATCTCAAAGTCACACCTGATCAGAGTCTAACCTAAAACAAAAAGGATTGCTCCCACACTTGCTGGGATGAGTTTATATTAAGTATAAATGAGTTATTTGGGGAGCTATGGTAACACACATGGCTCTGAAGCACAGATTTGCACTCACTTCCCAAGAGTCATTAATCAAACCAGAACCAGCCAGATGTTCCATTATGTCCAGGCACATGCTCTAAACAACCAACTTCCGATCCAACTCAGGAAACACTGGGGGTCTACAGCCATGTGTCTGGATTTTGATCAAGAAGCTCCAGTTCTGGCTGCTGGCCCTCTGCAGTCCATGCCACTTTTCCAAGATGCTGGCAAGCAACTGGCATGGTCCTCCTCTTCAGCATCAGTGCAGAAAATGGGACTATCAGAAAAAAGGTGGAAAGCCAGGGACAACCACCAATGCCTAATGTTCGGGGATTAGGAGAGAGGGTAAAAGAAACAAAATAGACAGTCCCACGGCCCACTACAGATGGATGATTTCTTGTACCACCTTTATCCTTACCTTGAAAAACAGAAAGGTAGGAACAGAACTAATTTCATATTTTTCAGATACTTCAGGAACAGCTTCAGCTTCCAACTTTTAAAATAAAAAGGAATTCAAGCTTGATTATTAAAAAGTCCTTTTTTACTACTTCAATATGTAAATCAGTTTCACAGGCATTATCCCTTCGAGTAGCTGGTGTTTTAAAGAGTATGGTACAAAAGTTTATGACATATTTACATTTAAATGAGACTCACTGGGCTGGCATGTCATCCACTGAGTCTACAGTGTCAAAACAGGTTCAGAGGTTTTTATTTTGTTGCACATTTCAAAAGATGCCTGGAGGCTGTGAATAAAATTTTTGGTGCACTAGTGACCTAGTAAATTTTCAATCATATGCAGCTACTACTATATTGAAATCCATAAATCACTGACCCCAGTTATGTCATGATTACAGTGCTTATTTTCTGCCCACAGCAATTCTTGCTGTTTGCTCTATTGACTAATTTCAAGAGGCAGTACATCATGACTGACAGTTGCAGCCTTCTGCAAATTATGAAGCAAAAAAGAGTATTTCTTCAATAAACTATTGATGTCTGATAAATTTTGCTTTTAACTCCTGCAAGGCTGCTAAGCAGATAACTTGCTAGGTTACGTGCTTCCAGTCTGTTCAAACATGTAAATGCCTTTTAAATAAGATGACTGCACAGTGTTTGATAATTTCCTGGAGGCCCCTTAACAAAGTAGGATGTGATAACCTGCTACATGGATTTAAAACATATTTAATAACACAATTTCCAAATAATTAGAGTACAATCACTGTAAGCTATTTATGTAGGTCCTTATAAACAACAGACTTTTAGAAAAACCAAGATATATTATATCTTTCCCTCACAGGACTCTCAATTTAATATAAACTTTTTGAAACCAATAAAAATCTGTATTTACATTATACCTGTAGGAAATAAAATTTATTGATAAATTATATTGTTAAAAGTTTTTAAAATATATACACTATTTTTCCAAGAGCGAAAGATTTCCACTGGGCTTGAAATACTATTTTTATCTGGAGCTTTACCCGGTCAGGTAGCGTCTATCAGAATAAAGCTGGATGATGCGGTGGGAGGCAGAGGCATTTGTCTTTCATCTGTATCTTCCATCTCACTTATTCTTGTATGCTCTCTTATTACCTTAATCATTTTCCTTTAGAACACCCTTTTGCAATGGTATTTTTAATTATCTCCAGTTTTTAAAATGTATTTATGTGACAATTCTATAAATTTTAAATCAACATCAACTATCCAATAATCTGAAAAAACAGCAAAAAGATAAAGCATTCTGAGACAGCTTTTTAGAAGAGACTAAGTTTTAGAAACGTTTGTGCTATTTTCTTTCACATACACAATCCCACACTCGACCAACGATGACCAGAAACGCTGATGATGAGGGCACGCCTCCACTACCGCCCCCCAGCTCATCATCTTCTCTCAGGTTAACATCTATCGAGTGCCCACAGGCACTGGGCAGTGTGCTGGGCTCAGTAACAATCTCCACCTTTAGTACGACTAGATTCCAACAGAAAAGTAATGCAAATCAAAAAAGAAAATGGCAATACTAAGTAGAAATAATGTAACAGTCTTAAACCAGAACAAAACAGGTAACATCCTGATAAAAATAAATTCCTATATCCTTTTAAAATCTTATTTCTTCTCATATTCCTGCTGGTTTCCCACAGGGTCTGTTACTGGCAACTCTGCTGGGAAGCAAATGACCTCTTGTGATTCCTGCTGAAGCCAGAGAATCACCACAACTGCCTCCCTCCAATCAGCTCCAGGAAGACAAGTTCACAGCACAGAGGTGATGGTAACAAACAAGTCCTCCAGAATGGGGGAAAGGAGTACGACTTAAAGCAAAACAGTTCTCCAGAACATCAAGGGCATCTGAAGTCCTAAAACCTTTGCAGCACTCAATTCTTTGGAAATATTTTTTGTTGGATCTAACAGGTGAAACAATGAAAACAGAAATATTAATATATAAATATTTTAAAGGACCTGCATTCGGAAGAGCTCAAAGATGATCACCAACAGCCATCTTTCATGAACAACCTACTCTGCCATAAATCCTGACAGGCCCTTAACATAAACTGCCTAGCCCACTTATAGAAGGTACACAGCGTGTTACCATCTCAATGTTGTTAGTGGTTAGGAAAAGAGGGGGCATGATGGTTAATTTTAGGTGTCAACTTGACTGAGTTAAGAGATCTCCAGCCAGCTGGTAAAGCATATTTCTGAGCTTGTCTGCGAGGGTGTTTCAGGAGACTGGCATTTGAATCAGCCGACCAAGGCGAGTCGTGAGGATGCCCCTTCACCCAACAGGCCGAGGCCTGGACAGAACAGTAAGGTAGAGGAAAGGTGTATGCTCTCTGACTCGTGGCTCACACTCTCTCCTGCTCCTGGAGCTGAGATACTCATCTTCTCCTGCCACTGGACATCACAAGTCCAGGTTCCCCAGCGTTTGGACTCCAAGACTTGGACCAGTGCTCCCCACCCCCAGGTTCTCGGGCCTTGGACTGAGAGTTACACCATTGGCTCCCTTGGTTCTCAGGCCTCCAGACTTGGACCAGCTAGGCCACCAGCTTCCCTGGTTCTCCAGCTTGCGTACAGCAGCTGGCGAGACTTCTCAACCTCCATAACCACATGAGCCAACTCCCACAAGAAATCCCTCCTCACGGCTACATCTATCCTATCGGTTTTGTTTGTCCAAGAACCCTAATTCAGGAGGTAACAGGTCCAAAGACACACAGTAAGTGGCAGAGCTCAGAAACAAATACAAGTTTGTTTGACTACAAAACCTGTGTTTTTCACTATACTAAGGTTAATTTTTCCTACGACTATAATAAAAAAAGATCACATTTCAAAGATAAGATTTATACATGACTTAAGGACCAACCAGATGTGAATGTTTCCAGAACAGAATCCAGGGAAAAAATGCCTCTAGAGGAAACCACTTGCTTCCAAAAATCTCAAACTCTGGAACCTTCCCACACGGCACGCTATGTCTACAAGGAAGAGGTGAAAGGGACAAGGGAGGCAGCAGGTGAATCCAGGTGGGGAATACTCTGTCCATGTATGGACTCAATTAATCCTCACAGTAATAGGTACTGTCATTGCACCCATTTTACAGAAGAAACTGGAACTTAAAGAGGTTCAGTAACTTGGCCTAGATTACTGCTATGGTTTCAATGTGTTGGAACTTAACCCCCAAGGTGGTGGCAATGAAGAGGGGCCTCTGGGAGAGGCAAGTGCCATTAAAAAAGAGTCTGAGGGAACTAGCTCTTCCCTACTTGCCCTTCCACTCCTGCCATGTGAGAACACAGCAAGAAGGCACCATCTTGGGAGCAGAGAGCGAGCCCTCTCCAGATACTAAATCTGCTCGTGCTCTGATCTTGGACTGCCTAGCCTCTAGAACTATAAGTATTACCCAACCTGAGGCATGCTGTTATAATAGCACGAATGGACTGTGACAATCACAAACCTTTTGAGTGCTGGAGTGAGGCAGCGTGGCTAACCGCCATGCTGCCACTTCAGCAAGTCCAATGGCTACTGCTTTCCTCATTTTATGACCTTTCAGTATCATTCAGTGACAGGGACCACACCCACCTCCTTGCAACACTTGGCTTTCCATGTTTTCTTTTCCCCTAACTGTTGAGACTCAGTCTCTTTGGCTGCTTCCTTTCACCCCTGGCCACCCTATGACACAGGCATATTCCAGGACTGGGTCCTGAGCTGTTTTTGGCCCATCCACATTCACTCTCCTGGAGTAGTCTCATCCAATCCCAGAGCTCTCAGTGACACCAATGCGACAACAACTCCCAAGATCTTCCTGGCCTGGGCCTCTCCCGTGGCCTCCAGACTACACACTCAACATTTGCACCCGGAGCTCCCACTAAACCTGCTCCTCCCCAAGGCATCTCTAGCTCACAAATTCCATCCAGTTGCTCAAGTCAAAAAGGAGACAACCTTGATTTATCCATTTCTCTCACCCGCTACACATCCCATCCATCAACAGGTTTTCTGGGGTTCCCTCCAAAATATAAGCCAACTCAGATCACGGCATTATTTCGTCTCTTACCTGGCCTAGTGGAAAAGCCTCCTAACTGGTATCCCTGCTTCTCTTCTGCACCCTCCCTCTTTGAAACATTCTCCACCCAGCAGCCAGAGTACTGATGTAAGACAGGGTGGGTCTGTCACTTCCCCTGCACTCAGAATGCTGCCGAGTACACTGAACGCTACCACTGTCCACAAAGCCACCTGACCCTCCCCTCCAACCTCACGTCACACCCTCCTCCCTCTCACCGCACTCTAGCCCCACTAGCCTCCCACCTGCACCTCCAACACTTGGAACCTGCTAACCTAAAAGCTCTTCCCAGCTCTCCCAATAGCTGGCTCCTTTCCATTTTTCAGATTTCACCTCATATGTACAGCCTTCCAACACAACCTAAATAAAGTACCCCACCCATCCCAGTCACCATCTTTCATACCCTGTTTTTTCTAATGTAGAACTTATTACTATCTGAAATGATCTTGGTAATGTGTCTGTTTACCCACTTATTGTCTGTGACCCTTAGTGTTCTGTAACCCCAGTGCCCAGAATGTGTGGCGTTTAGTGTTCAATAAGTAAATTTTGACATAATATTAAACAAAGGTGGCCACTATAACTAAGCCAAGAACGGGAGTGGCCACTTGCCAACAGTGACACTGAGGATCTAAGGTTGAGGAGAGAACACTTAAGCCTGGCACTCAAGGATATTTGGTTAAACCTCATAAAGAGGCTTCCTTCTATTCTGTGATGTGTGATATTAAAAAAAGAAGAAGAATTTCAAAATCAAGTTTCGGCCGGGCGCTGTGGCTCACGCCTGTAATCCTAGCTCTTGGGAGGCCGAGGCGGGCGGATTGCTCAAGGTCAGGAGTTCAAAACCAGCCTGAGCAAGAGCGAGACCCCGTCTCTACTATAAATAGAAAGAAATTAATTGGCCAACTGATATATATATAAAAAATTAGCCGGGCATGGTGGCGCATGCCTGTAGTCCCAGCTACCCGGGAGGCTGAGGCAGAAGGATCACTCGAGCCCAGGAGTTTGAGGTTGCTGTGAGCTAGGACGCCACGGCACTCACTCTAGCCTGGGCAACAAAGCGAGACTCTGTCTCAAAAAAAAAAAAAAAAAAAAAAAATCAAGTTTCTTCTTTTTCAGATAGCCAAATATAATTTCAAAAGTTATTTAACAGTTTTGATCAATTTTTTTAAGACTTTTGCCAAACTTAGCCCAGAAGCAGATAATGAACCATGTTAATTGTGGTAATTTCTTATTACCAAGACGATATAAATAAAAGCTAGATTATTTTTAAGATTTAATAATTCTACTAGGATTATCTTATTTTTAGAATTCCTATAAAATAGAATTCAACATATGTTCTCTAAGATGCCAAATAAACTAGCCAATATTCTCTGACACTGAAATACAGGAATTTAGCTAGTAAGTTTGCACCTAGTTGTGCAGCTAGTTGCCCAACATTTCCCGTTTACACATAGTAATTACAGACATTTATAAATTAAGCAGTGTTGAGCTACATTTATATTTATATGGATTGTACAGACCTTTAGAAATTAAACAGTATGAACTCTATCTTAAGATAGCGGCACATTTCAGAATAAGAATAAATCAAACTATAAAGATCCCCATTTTTAAGATGCAAAAATACAAATTTAACTATATAACTCCTCCATACCCTTATTAACCTTATATCGTAAGTTACATGGACACAAAATACATGTGCAGCAGCTACTATACACACCAGATTAGTACTAAATTAAATACAATAGTATAAAATCTCACCCACCAGCTGGCTGACAGGTCTGACTTTAAGAATTTTGTACTGAAGAGCATTATGTGTTAAAATAAGCACCACAGCCTAATGGGATCACGGTAGTAAGCTGGAAGTGGGGCTGGGGAGACTGGCATGGGAGGCAGAAGCCACCTGACACCACAGGTAAAGGTCCCTACCTCAAGTATCTCACCATCTAGTCAAAAGGTCATTAAAACAGGAATTAAGGCCGGGCGCGGTGGCTCATGCCTATAATCCTAGCACTCTGGGAGGCCAAGATGAGCAGATTGCTTGAGGTCAGGAGTTCGAAACCAGCCTGAGCAAGAGTGAGACCTCATCTCTACTATAAATAGAAAGAAATTAATTGGCCAACTAATATATATAGAAAAAATTAGCTGGGCATGGTGGTGCATGCCTGTAGTCCCAGCTACTCATGAGGCTGAGACAGGAGGATTGCTTGAGCCCAGGAGTTTGAGGTTGCTGTGAGCTAGGCTGACGCCATGGCACTGCTGTAGCCTGGGCAACAAAGTGAGACCCTGTCTCAAAATACAAAAAAAAAAAAACAGGAATTAAATGACAATACAAACAAAAATACAAGGTATTTCCTAATAGCCCAATCAATGTCACAAACAAGTCCAGAAATAATTTTTTTAAAAAGCCACAAGAAAAAAAGGAAAGAGTTAATATAAAATGGACTGGATTTGGCTCTCAGATACAACCAGTGGCAGGCACCCAGCCTTTTCATTACCCACAGAGCCTTAGACTATCCCTCCTTCCCACCCTCTCCACCAGACACCGCATTTTAAAAGACTCTATCAAACAATTAATTAAATGATAAATGTGTATTCATTCCTATTTTAGGTAAAGACACAAATAGGATCAATATGAGATAAGGTACTACAAGGTACTACCAAAATGACTACATAATTTGCAAAGTAAAGGCACTAGACATTTTAGCTATTTAATGTTATTCTGAACAAATATAAGGTTTCTATAAGACTTTTAGTGAAAGCCTCAGGATGGGGCCCAGAACCTCAGGCTCTAACCAGATATAGCAGTGATTCAGATAAGTGGAACTTACCATAAACACAGTACCTGGAAGGAGTATGAATACACTATATAACCACATCAGCAGTATAGGGAATGAGGGATTCAAGATGCAAAAAAACATGAAAACCTTGCCTTTCAGCATTCAATTCCAATGAGTACAAACTATTCTGACCCGAAAACTTGTGACTAACTTTCCTAAGGTGGTATTTTACCATCTCCTACTAAATAAGAAATTGTTGATAGTCACAAAACCTTACAATCTGTTAAAAACATTTAGTTTAAGATCATTTATTTAAATGATTTTGTAAATCTCAGCCACAAAAATTGACTAACCCCTTTATTTCACAAGTTGAAAATGCCAAACTATTGCATCATTAAAAAAAGAAATCAGAAAAGTAGAACATTAGTTCCATACTCTAGAAATTTCCAAAAGCTCTCAATAGCAAAAGAACGCTATTTTAAAATGAACTGTATGCCTCTCTTACTGATCAAGGCCCATGATCTCTCAAATATTTTACTTCTCATTTGCTCACTATTGCTCAGTGAGTGCCTTTAATTATATGCCTTACAACACCCACGCAAATTACCTTTGCCCTTGATGAAGTTGATTGAAAGAAAGCCTATGCCATAGAGTGAATTTCTGGAAAGCGAAGACTCCTAGAAGAATGGCCAGTCTCGCACTATGTCATCCCCACGAAGGGCAGGTGCAGTCAGGCTCCCTCAGCCCCCACAACCTGGCAGGGCCAAGGACTTCTCCAACCTCTGGCTCACTGAGACACCTAAGCACTTGAACAACCTTAAATCTCACTTCCAAGTCTGGTACCAATGTGAGAAGTAATTCTATAATCACCTTAAATAAATCATTCAGATGGCAGCTAAGAACAATGTGTTACCTAAACCAGTAACACTATACACATAAAGGCAGACTCAGAACCATTACCATCATCTTGATTAATCTTACGATTGAAATGTTTAATCATTCATTTCACTTGTAATCATTATCTTTTATCACTGACCAAACATGCAGTTTTAATGTTCCCTTCTATTATTTATACTGGACATTTTAGGGTTACATTCTAAGGTTACATTACACATTTCATTGGAATTTTAAATAAGTCCTTAAATTTTAAAAAGCTAACTATTATATTCATATATGCTCTATCTGCATAAAGAAACACTGGAAGGATTCATACAAAATTAATACATGTAGTTACTTATGGGGTGAGACAACAGGGTTGACAGGGAAAAGTGGGGTGAGCTTCTCAATGTACACCTTTCTATACTGTTTGGATTTTTGAACCATCTGAGTACAATACCTGCTCAAAGCAAACTTATCTATATAGAAGCTGTCTGAAAAGTTTACCACCTACTGTACAAATGAATTAGCCTGTCACAATTCTGTGTTTTCAGTTTACATAAAAAGAGGCATATAGACAAATATAGTTGATGTTATTTTTAACCCCATAAATAGGTATACTAGCCAACATATTCTGAACTCAAAAATTCTGGTTTTAAAAAACAAGACTTTGGCTTTTTAAGTCCTAAGAATTCAGGGTTTTAAACACAAGGTGTGCCTTCCTTCCCAATAATTCATCTCTACGACTCTCAACACATATTTTGGCCCTGCTGCCTAAACCAGTACTAAGTCCTGAATGACAACTTGAACGTGTTAAACCAAGCAAGCTGATCCATGATCAGGACTGTGGCTTTCCCAGTGCTCATGCACTCAAAAGAGGCACCAGAAATGAGGAGCAAAAAGGAAGGAGGCAAAGAAGAGACTGTCTGGCTTCCCTCTCCCTCTGCACCCTACCAAGTCGGAAAGCCTTTCAGCTTCTCGTACAGGTTCGCATTTGCCCAACCCAGGATGGCAGCTTCCTCCTGCTCCCCCGGTCCCCAGCGACCTTGACATACCTACCCTTTCTTGGGTCATTTTCTATATCACACCTAGCTTTTCAATGACGTATGTTTTGTCTCTACTTTAGTTATCTTAAAACCACAATTCCTCAGTGAATTACCTAGTCCGAGTCTGCTCTCCAACACCCTGCCACAGCACCCCCACACTTGGCATTCACGCCCTCAAGGTTGGGTGAAGGAAAGTATACTTGAGAAACGCAACATCATTCTAAGAATCTCAAGAATAAACTACTGCAAAACTAACAGAACCCAACACCAATTATAAATATTTGGAATTTCACACCACGCCTCCTTTATATTAGTTAATACAATCTAATCTAACCCATAAATCAGAATTAAATTCATAGAAGACACAACACTGAGAATATAATACCTTCACAAATGAAACCTGCGGGTGCTCTTTAGCCAATTCCGCCATCACGTCGTTCATCTGCGTGCACTGGGGAGACCATGGTGCCCAGAAATGGATCACGAGTAGGGACCTGTAAATCAGAAAAATGCATTTTTTAATATTATACTAACTTTGGAATATACAGAAAGTGAATAAAATATTACATTGTTAATAACATATTTGCCCACCAAAGCTAGTGGGCGCAGTTGCTGGAGGAAATAAATGAGTTTTAGCATGCAAGCCAGTGTCTCAGATCAAAATCCAGGGAAAAGTACCTACTCACAATAGTAATAAATGCATTAAGTCAAATTCTTGGAGGTACTGGGGCCACTATAACATTTATTCAAAGAAAATAAAATCTTAATGGGAAAAATAAAATATAGGACCTCCACCCTCTCCTGGTTGGAAAAACATTAGTAAAATAACCTATTACTAATTAAAACCTTCGATATATTTTTCTAAACATTAGAAACCACATGATAAAATAAATGTGAGCCTATCAAAGAATATTAATAAATAGTAACAGACTCATTTTTGTTAAATATTTAATTCATACAAAAGAATATGTCATGTACAAGCTATAAATAACAATAAAATGAATTATCTGTGTGCCTACCACCCAGCTAAAGAAATAGAAAATGTCTACCATCTCTGGAGACCCTGTATAGCCCACCACAAAGATGCCCACCTTCACTAACCTCTTCAAGAGATAACCATCATCCTCAATTTTGTGTTCATCATTCTCCTACTTTTGTTTTCCATGAGTGCAACTAACCCTAAACAGTGTTTCATTTTGCACATTTTTGCAATTATATAAAGAAAAATTATACTAACTTTAGAAATAAACAAATGCTGATATACATTAAATTCTATTACCAAGAAAACTTTAAAAGAACTGCCTGAATTGTTTTATACTGTTAGAATTTTGTTGCATTCAACACTACAATATAAGAACACTCTGCAAGGTTCTTGAGACTCTTGCAGATGAATTTTCAAGTTAATGATATTTCCTGAGTCAAGATTTAACCCTTATGAAGTGGGTCTGAATATTCATTCATCTCAATTAATAGTCAGATAAACCAAGTATACCTTCAGGCCCTTGAGGAAAGTGGAAACATTTCTGTATTAAAGGCACATTGTGAAAAATGGCTGTGGATACATTATTACCACTAACATCAGTGTTTACTTTTTAAACATGGTATTGTCATGAAGGGGCATAATCATGACTACAAAAATCATGACAAAATGCGGAAAAGGAAGGCGGCCCAGCAGAAGACAGAAAAGAAGTCTTCTGCTGTTTCCAAAGACATACTTTTATTGTTTTGATACTATGCTACTAAAGATTTGCTAAACATTTACAGTACGGGCAGAACAGTGGATTAATATTATTAACTAAAGTCTTAGGAATCTCAGTGTATACCTATCTTATTTTCATACAAAATTATTTTGGAAAAGATATCTTTAAGTCTATTATCATACCCAACTGAAAACTGCTTCAGCTTTTTTTTTTTTTTTTTTTTTTTTTTTTTTTTTTTTTTTTTTTTTTTTTTTTTTTTTTTTTTTTTTTTTTTTTTTTTTTTTTTTTTTTTTTTTTTGAGACAGAGTCTCGCTTTGTTGCCCAGGCTAGAGTGAGTGCCGTGGCGTCAGCCTAGCTCACAGCAACCTCAAACTCCTGGGCTCGAGTGATCCTTCTGCCTCAGCCTCCCGGGTAGCTGGGACTACAGGCATGCGCCACCATGCCCGGCTAATTTTTTTTTTTATATATATATCAGTTGGCCAATTAATTTCTTTCTATTTATAGTAGAGACGGGGTCTCGCTCTTGCTCAGGCTGGTTTTGAACTCCTGACCTTGAGCAATCCGCCCGCCTCGGCCTCCCAAGAGCTAGGATTACAGGCGTGAGCCACAGCGCCCGGCCTGAAAACTGCTTCAGCTTTATAGAATTCTGTTCAAATATAATACGCCCTCTTAAAAAATGTGAAAATCAGTGGGAAAAGGTGACATGGAAAAAAGGACTAAGGACAACTAAACTGTGGGCAAGGAAAGGAATAACAAACTGTAAAAACCAGTAAAATAATACAGGTGAGAGAGGTGCAAGCCTACAATAAAGCGTCAGGCAAGCACTGGGGAAATCTCAGAGGTAAGTAAATGGGGCAGGATTTGGTGACAGAGAGGCACCACCTCTCTGCACACCAAGTTGTGCTTCAAGACTGGTGGCTAGTGGTGGCACTAGCCTGGAATCATAGTGCAGAAGCTGCCAACTTGAGAGGGTTAGTCAAATGGGCTATAGTATGATGTCTCAAGCTCAGGAAAGGGTCTGCACCTGAGGTACGGAGAAACACACAGTACCGGCGCCACGGCACAGACGGATGCAGGAGACCCAAAGAGACCCAATGCCTCAGGGGCTCCTCAAGACCAAGTTGGACAGATGGAGAAGGAACTTGTGCAGTGAAGGGGTCATGAGAGGAAGACAAAGGTTACAGGGTCTCCCAGAAGTCAAGAGTGGAGTGCCAAGAAGGAAGGCGTGACAATCAACAACTGCAGCAGGATGGGCAGTGAGCAGCAGAGCCCAACCTCAATGGAATGGCAGCAGCACAAGTCAGACTGCAGCACATGGAGGACAGGACTGAAGATGAGGATGCAGAGATCTTCTCTCTGATCTCTAAGAAATCTGCACTAGGCAGAGGAAAAGACAGGATCAAGGTATGTGCTTTTTTAATACAGGAAAATCTTCATCTGTTTACTTTGTAAGGGGCAGTGCAAAGGGGGAGGGGGAGGCCAGGTCTCAGAAGAGGAGGGGCAAGGGGTATCTGGAGCAGAGAAGACTCACCTTGCAGAAGGCGGGCAGTCTTCTCTGAGTCAGAAGCAAAGGAATTAAGAATGGGTAAGGCTACAAGTAAGAGAATAGATGCTCGTGGAGAGGGGAGGAGGGCTCGGAGAAATGCTACCTGAAGACTTCTTTTCGCTCAGGTAGGAAGCAAGGTCATTTGCTGAAACAAAAGAAAATAGAGGGCAGGGATCACCTGTAGGACTGATTAAAAAGATTGAGCTGTCCAGGGGTACACAAAAGGAAAGCAGAAGGCTCCAGAGGAAGACTCGCCTAAGACAGGAAAGGACACATTATAGGGACCCCCTCCACCCTACGCTGATGGGTATAACTTGCATCCTGTGGAACTCGGCAGCTTCAATGGATGAGCAGGTAGGCCTCACATCTACAGCGAGACTATGTTGTTTCCTCAAACACTGTTTCCTTTTCCTCCTGGGCGTTCAGCTAGACTGCCGTTCAGCTAGACTGCCGTTCAGCTAGACTGCATTTTCTAGGCCTCCCTGCAGTTGTTTGGAGCTCTGGCACTGAGTTCTGGCCAATATTCAGACCCCCCAAAACCCTTCCTCATAAGCCTCTGCCTACTCTATCTAGCCTTGCTCCTCAGTGATGCAGAGGGCAGGGGAGGTGCCAAGAGCTAAGGATGGCGAGAACAAAAGCAGAGCTCACAAAGGCCCTGTGCCAGAAGAGTGTTCATAGCAGTCTTATACATAATAACCCCAAACTAGAAAGAACCCAGATGTCCACAAGTGGGAGAAAGAGTTGCACATTCATGCAATGGAATACAACTCAGCAGTAAAATGAACCAACTGCAGATACATGAGGGTGACTCTTCAAAACATACTGAGCAAAAGATGACATACTAACAGAGAAACTGTATGGTTCTATCTACATAAAGTCCAAGAACAGAGAAAACTAATCCATGGTGACAGAAACAGATCAGCAGTCAGGGGAAAAGGGATGAAGAACTTCCTGGGATTCTATATTCTTGCTTTGAATGGTGGTTACTGGTGTGTCTACACAATATCAAAATTCATCACATCTGACAATTAAGATTTGTGCATTTTATTATTGTAAGTAATAACTTACTTTTAAAAAAAAAGCTGAGATGCCACTTTTCACCAATTTGACAAAGGAGTTTTTAAGTCATCATATTTAATGATTAAAAAAAGATGATGAAAGAAGCACTTTCATAACCTGCAGGTAAATATTAAATTCCGACCTTTCAGAAATTTCTTGCACATATGTATACATCTATCCTAAGGAAGTCAGTAAAGAGACAAAGATCTATGTGTAAGGATATTTTCCCATTATTTTACATAAATAACTAGAAAAATCTAAAGTTCAGCAATATAGTTTTTAATGGTCATAACAAATTATAAAGCCATTAAAAATCAAATTTTCAAAGAATTTTAATGCCATGGGAAAATGCTCACAATATGATTACATTTTTTAAATTAAAATAGGCCACCAAACTTTATAGCACTATGAGCCCAGGTATGTAAAAAAGAAAAAATTATGAGAATAGAACCTGAATTCAAATTTCAGTTCCATTATTACTAACATGTCTTTGAAGAGTAATTCAACTTCCACATCTGTAAAACAGCAATACCTAACACCCTGGCATGATGGGAAGATCAAACAAAAATATCTAAGTGTTTTGAAAACATTAAAACATAATATTAATGTTAATAATTACTTTAAATTATCCACAATATTCTCATATTTAGATGCTTAACTTCTACTTTTCAATTAAACACATTATGCCCAATATTACAAGGACATACTACTATATCTGAAACAAATATAAATGTCATCCTCTTTTGGATTACATGTAACTGGTGCACTGTTTGGGAAAACATGTATGGGAAGACTAGGTTCAAATGATGACTCATGTGATTTTAGGCAATGTAATGAACCTTGATTCTTCATCAGTAAAATAACTACTGCTGAATAAATAGTTTTCTATTATTACAGTATTCTGCTACTAGAATTATTCATCTGCAGATTAGCACCAGCTACCATTTATTAAACATATCATACACTAAACCTTGTAATCGCTCTGCAAATGGGTATTAATATTCCCACCGTATAGACCAGCTGAGGCTTCAGTAACTTAACATCTGATTAGATGACTTAAGAAAAAAGTTCAATTCATACCAAATTTTAAAATGGAGAAGCAATGATTTGGAAAGTAGACTTAAAATGTCTACATCAACATAAATGCTTCTGTTTTCACAAAAAACAGCAGAGAACTGCTCCTTCCCCACATGCCACACATCATTTCCCATGTGCCGGTCTAAACCAGTCACTAAGGAAAGGGAATATTGCTCTCTGGGTCATTCCCAGTACAGAACAGTGGCAAAAATCTAGACATTACTTCCACTTAAACTTTTTACCCACCGTATAGTTTCAGGACTCTTTAAAACACGAAGCATAGCCACTAAAATGTGAATCACACACACACAAAAAAACAGTCTCTTCAGGTGATGGTTTACGTTCAAAACGTTTATTTAGGACAGGGGCACACATGCCCTGCTCTTTTCAAGAAGCCACCTCTGGTGACCTCTGTAATCCTGCCGCACAAAGCTCTGTGTGTGTGCTGGAAGAATCAGAACAGAGGTCCCATCAGTGAGTAAACACCATCCCCCCCCCTTATTTAAAACAATTTCCCAGTTAAACTGAAAGAGCAGTTTTAATTAACACTTTAACTTCATCACTTCCATTAAAGCATTGTTCACCAGAAGTCAGAACTCTCATCCTTCCCCATTTTCAACAAAGGCAACTCCCCACCTCACTTGCACTCCCACTACAGTCTGCAGAATTTCACTCAGTAAGCATTTACTGCCTGCGAACTCCATGAAGGCACTCTGCTCCCCACTGAAGATGCTGAGGGCCAACACCTACTGAGTGCCTCCTGCATGCCAGACACCGTAGCATCTTACACGCACGATCGCACAACAACCCTGAGGAGGCAGGCACTAATCCACTCCGCCCTAGAGGAAACTGAGGCTGGGGTTATGAAACTTGCCCGGGAGTTACGTGGCTGGTAAGTGGCTGAGTCGAGGGCCGGGCCCCAGGCACCCTGACCCTAAAGCTCCATCTCAACCGGAATAACACAGCTGAGAGAAACTCAGCCCTTGGTCTATAGAATTCGAGGCGGTGTTACTCGGAAGCCCCACATACATGCCTGCACGCACCTGCCTGCAGCATCCGTGCCAGTGCACATTCGCACGACCCAGAGCTGCTCCCAACGCCCCCAAAACCGTTGTGTATGCATGCACCCCTATGGATCCCCGACTGTAGGCTTCTCAGAAGGGAGCAGCAGCAGCAGCACGTGCAGCAGACCAGAACGGACTCTCGGGAAACCCATTCGCGAAGCAGGACACCCTCGTCAACGGCAACAGGTGGAGTGTGGAGACGCAACCCTGCTGGCTGGCCGGCTGGCTAACTTCAGACGCTAACCCTGAGAGAGACAGGCAGGGCCGCCCGAGCCGGCGGGGCCTCGGTGGCTCTTCCCGGTGACCCGGGCGTCCCCGCCAAGGGAGGCTGGGGGAAGGCGCCGCCGCCGGCCCGCAGCGCCTCCGGGCCAGGGCCGCGGGAGGCCGGGGCCGCGGAGGGCCGGGGTCGCCCGCCGAGCTGAGTCACCGCGCCCCCCGCTCCGGGGCCGCCCGGGCCAGGGGTCGGCAGGGCGGCGCGTCCCCGCCGCCGGGGCCGCCGTCCGGGCGGGAGCGAGCCCGCCCCGCCGCCGCTCGGGCCGCGGGAGGCGCGGCTCGGCCCGGAGGCCCCGGGAGTCCGCGGCGGCGCCGGCCCGGTCCCCCGAGGCCGAGGCGAGCCGGGCGCCCAGGAGCCGGGACGGGCCGCCCGCCGCCGGCCGGGCCTCTCGGCCGCCTCCGCCCCTCTCCGCCGCCGCCCGCTTACCTGGCTTTGAGGCACAGCAGCTCCTCAAACTGCCCGGCCGAGCCGACCTCGGCCACCGCCGCCGCCGCCGCCTCGGCCGCCCCCGCCGCCATGCTGCCGCCGCCGCCGCCGCCAGACAGGAGCAGCCGAGCGCGGGCGGCTAGATAGGCACGGGCCGCCGCGCGCAGTGCGCCTGCGCGGCCAAAGCCCCGCCCCAGCACGAGGGGTCGCGCTAGCCCGGAGAGCCCCGCGGCGGCGCCGGCAGCCGGGCAGGTGCGGCTGGGGCGCGGGCCCCGGGGTGGGTCACGCGGCTCCTTCAGCTTGCGGGCCAGGCCCCGGCGGGTGACGGGAGTGGACGCGAGGTCGGGTCTGTGCACCGAGCGAGCTGGAGGCCGGCTGTAGCAGGGACTTGACGTGCAGGAGGGGATGCCCCGGGAGGTCTGGGGCCCTCGACTCCCACCCGGCGCTCCCCTCGCTCCTGGGGGGCCTGCGCCGCTCCCCGCGAGTCCAGCGCCCTCCTCCCCTCCCGCATCCGACCCATCGCCCCTGTGACCCCGGAGCGGCGGGGCCTGGGTGGGTCTGCTGGTGGGCCGGCGCCGGGACGCCCGCATCCTCCCACCTGGCCTGCACCGCCGTCCCTGGCGTTCGTGGGGCATCCCCCTGACGTGTTGGGTCTCCGGTGATTTCCTCTGCACCCCGCGGCGCGTGCTTCGCACCCGCTGCCTGGGTACCCTCGGCAGGCCCAGAACCCCCGCTGCCCTCCAGAGCCCAGCATCCGTCTGCTTTGGGCAGGGGGCCAACTTTTGTTGGATGTCCCCAGGCCACATGGGGCCAGGCCTCCGAAGCACCTCTCCTTTTGGGGTCCCCAGTCTCACTGAAGGCCATGGCTCCCACCCAGACGCTGGGGGCTCCTCCTGGACAGCCCTCCTGCTCTCTCTGGGCTTTAGATCAGGCGCCCCCGGAGGCTTCCTAACTAGCTGGGTGTTCCCAGGCCCCCCCTGCACCTGCTTTTAGGTGAACCTGTCTGAACTGTGCTTGTGTCTCACATTCTCTTGTGTTCTCAAGGAGGGAAAGAACTGGGTCTGTGTCCCAGTGCATGAAGTAGAGCTAGGCACATTGTAGGTGCTCATTCCGTGCTCTCAGCTAGCAGCTGGCAGAGAAAGAAAGTTAGCTGAGAAATCTGGCTTATGAGATTTCAAAGACTTTGCACAAGAAAAAAGAAATGTCACATATCATTAATAATTTTTATATTGTTTACATGTTGATAGTGTTAGGGATCTGCTGAGTTTTGTGAAATATCTTATTAAAATTAAATTTACCTCTGTTTACCTTTGGTTACTAGGAAACTTTGAATAACATAGGTGACTTTCATTTATGGCAACACTAATCTAGTGATCAAAGTGGCTTTTAGGAACCCTGTTATATATGTGCCTCACCTTCAAATATACACGTTACAAAAAATGGTAAATTCCACTTTAAAATGCAACAAGAGAACAATGAGGAACTGTTTTGTATCTTGCCTGTATTGGTAGGTACACAAACCTAAAAGTGTGATAAAATTGTATAGAACTAAATACACACAAGTGAAACTGAAGAAACTCAAAGAAAAAAAAATCAGTGAATTTTGTATGATATCAACATTCCTGCTTGTGATATCATATTACAGTTTTGCAAGATGTTACCATTGGGGGAAAGTGAACACAGAATCTCTATTATTTTTTATAGGTGCATATAAATCTACAGTATTTTTAAAAAGTTTAGTTTAAAAAAAACAATGTAAATAAAACCTTAGAGTTTACTGTGGAAAAATGCAATAGGAGGGGGAAACAATGTCTTAAAATGAGATATACCAATTACCATTATTAAACTTAGAATTATGTGTAAATAAAATATATAACTATATAGCGAAATGTAGTATAGAAAAAGGTCTCCAGAAGGATGCCCCCCCAGAGTATTAGGAGAGCTTGCCCCCCCCAGAGTGAAAGCAGAGGAGAGTTAAAGAAAAGTTCTTCACTTTTTACTTATATGCTTCTTTGCATCAGTTGTATGTTTTCAAAGAGCATGGGCTGCTTTTGTAATTTAAAAACTAATGAAATTATAATGCAGGAGGGAACTGTGCTACAGTGAATTTTTTTCCAAAAAAAAAAAAAGAGCACCCCTCAAATGGGCTTTTCTATAAATGCTGATTTTTTTCCCTTTAAGTGGGGTTTGCCAAAACTAGGATACACCAGCTGCACAGCAGACTCCCTGCTTAAAGAAAAATGGTATGAAAACTCCAAGATAACATTTCCAATTCTGCCCCGTCCTTTTTTGTAGTTATTGTAGAAGCCAAAGGAAAACCTCCTCTTTACCCTCCGAACTTTCGCTGAACATTACTGGCAAACGGCAGACTCATAGGAGAAAAGGCATACAGATTTATTTGATCATAGTTTTACATGACTCAGAAACCTTCAGAATGAAGACCCAAAGATACAGGGGAAACTGTCCATTTTTATCCTTAGGTTCAACAAAGTATGGACAGCCATGTAGAAACACAACTGGACAGAAGAGGTATGATCGAATGCTAACAAACTGGAACACTCAGCATGACTTGTGTGTTGGTCAGACTCTTCTTAGCCTCTGTGTAGCATTCCTTCTGGGTGCAGGGCATGACCCTGTCTGTAATGGGGTCCTCTTACATGCAGTCAAGCAATGTAGGTCAGATAATATCTTTATGGCCAGTTTTATTTATTTATTTATTTATTTTTGAGACAGAGTCTCACTTTGTTGCCCAGGCTAGAGTGAGTGCCGTGGCATCAGCCTGGCTCACAGCAACCTCAATCTCCGGGGCTCAGCGATCCTACTGCCTCAGCCTCCCGAGTAGCTGGGACTACAGGCATGAGCCACCATGCCCGGCTAATTTTTTGTATATATATTTTTAGTTGGTCAATTAATTTATTTCTATTTTTGGTAGAGACGGGGTCTCGCTCAGGCTGGTTTCGAACTTCTGACCTTGAGCAATCCGCCCGCCTCAGCCTCCCAAAGTGCTAGGATTACAGGCGTGAGCCACCGCGCCCGGCCTTATGGCCAGTTTTAAATGGAAAATCGGGGAAAGTTAGAGTAATATTTTTAGGTTTGATGTATGGGGAAAAGGGGTTCTGGTTTCCATGACCACCTTAGGGAAGAGTGATTCTAGTTTCCATGTCCAGCCTCAGGAAAATGAGGGGCCAGAGACAGGGGGTCACAAGAAAGAGAAAAATGTTTGCTTCTTAGGCTGGTTTTGAGGCCTTCATTTTGGGGTATCATTTCTTGAGCCCCAGCATTATCACTATTGATGCCAACGGGCCTAGGGTCAGCAGATGACCTCGTAGCTTTAAATGCTCAGGCGTCAGCAACAGACTACTTGGCTCAGCACTGAGCCCAGCCATGTTTTGGGGAGTTCAGGGGTATACAGGTATACGCTGGTACACAGTGCTTTCAGCCTCTGAAAGCCCTCACACACACAGGTCTGTATTGATCATTCAGCACTCCCTGGAGCTGACGATGTGGAGGGCGTCACTGCCCACCCCCACTTTACAGCTAAGGAAACTGCCCAGACCCACAGCAGGGCAGGGGCAGCCCCGGGACTCAGCCCTTTACTGCCTGGAGCTCTCGCACCCACCAACGCTCTGCGGAATCCAGTCCCCTCTGAGAATGTAGGGCCCAGAGGGAAAAAGTGGCCACATTACATTGGGCCCATGACAGAACACTCTGGACTTGGCTTTCCCCTAACCCCCCCTTAGAACTCAAAAACACAGGAAAGCAGGATATTGGGGCTGATTTTGGCCTGTGTCTCCGTGAGTTCACCCTGGGCACTGCTGTTCTGCTGACTCCATATATAAGCATCATTTAGCCAAGTCCCTGGTGGGGGCGGGGGAGCAGTTCCACTAGGGAGCCCAGTGACACGTGGCTTACATGGTCAGGAAGGGCTCTCCTAACACAGCAGCTGTCTCAGTCACAGACTGGGAAGATGGGACAACTGGGCTTCCCCAGAGCGCTACATAGCACTTCCCAGCCTGGAGAGGCTGGAGCGTAGGGCCCAGGATCAGGGCTGTGGGCCTGGGAGAGCCAAATTCCCCAGGAGGGTTCAGGGGATGCTTCCTGGGCCTCCTGGCAGCAAAGAAATTGCACCTCATGACTCATGCCTATAATCCTAGCACTCTGGGAGGCCGAGGAAGGCAGATTGTTTGAGTTCAGGCATTCGAGACCCGCCTGAGCAAGAGTGAGATCCCATCTCTACTAAAAAAAATAGAAAGAAATTAGCCGGACAACTTAAAATATATACAAAAAATTAGCTGCGCATGGTGGCACATGCCTGTAGTCCCAGCTACTTGGGAGGCTGAGGCAGGAGGATTGCTTGAGCCCAGGAGTTTGAGGTTGCTGTGAGCTAGGCTGACACCATGGCACTCTAGCTTGGCCAACAAAGCGAGACTCTGTCTCAAAAAAAAAAAAAAAAGAAAGGAAATTGCACCTCATGTCTGCAAACTGACTGTGTTTCAAAGGGGTGTGTGTGAGTGAGCTGTAATTATTTTGCTGGGTGACGACAACTAACATTTACTGCTCCCCCACAGGCAAGGAGATGGTTTAGCCATGAACTTTGAGGATGAGGCCTCACTCGTGCCTGTGGCCCAGAGGTGCTCAGTGGGCACAGGCCGGTACCAAAGGGGCCCCGCAGTGGAGAGAATGGCCTGGTCAGCTTGGATGAACACTGGGAGGACCCCCCCGGTGGGGGTCTTTGTAAACCCTCCCAAGAGAAGCTAGAACCCCAAAGAAGTGCTGGGGGTGAGGGAGAATAAGAAGGCAGTTGTTTTTTTTTTAAATGGGTAAAACTTGGCATTTAAGGTGTTGTTATTCAACTAAAATAGCCAAGGTTTCCTTTCTTTTAAGAGAGACTCTTAAATTCCAATTACTCCGCCCCCAAAGACCAGTTGAGAATAACCCCAACCGGAGGGAATGAATTTCCTTAGGAATTTCACTGTTGCAAGATTAATGGGGCCCCCCTGCAGAGAAACTGTAAAACTGTAAGTACAGTAGATTTGCACCTGAAGGATACATATTTTAATTTCTGTTCTCAAGCTGCGATAACATCTTCTCCAGCTACTGTAAAAAGCATAAATGAGCACAGGCATGTCTGCAGAGAACCAGCCTCCAGGAGCTCCCGGGAGGAGCGCCCCCCCCCACCCCGCCAGGAGGGGCGCAGACCTCCAACAAGGCTGCTGGCCTCCCAGGGGGCCGAGGGCAAAGGGACCCGCCAGGACCGGGTTGACCCAGCCCAGAGCAGAAAGCCTGCACCGATTCTCCCAAGTCCACCCCCAGCCAAACGCAGCCCTGCCACCCACCCCCAGGGAGGGACAGCCAGCCCGGGCTGAACCAGCGGACAGTCTCTCTGGAGCCCTGCGGGTTTTTCACCCACATCCCTGTGGCTTCTCGGGCGTCAAGAATGGGCCTTGGGGTGGGTCTTCCACGGAACCAGGTTGAGATAAAGCAGACAGGAGGTCCCACCGAACAACTAGCCCCTTCTTTCACGTTAGCCCCAGGGCCACCCTGGCAACTGGGACCCTCCTCCTGTCACCATAACCAAGGACCAGTCTGGGATGCAGAAGTGGGAGTGGGCTGTGAAGGCTCCTCGCTCAACCCCAGGAGTCGGACCTTGGCCTGGGAACGTGTCAGCCAATTTTCTGCATTCCCTTCCTTGCCAGGAATGGCTTTTATTGGAAGAACTCTATGTATATGCCTGCTATAAATGTTGTTTATGCTGTCATCGCTAGATTTTTATTGGTTGTATTTTTGCTGCACTTGCTTGAAAAATAATTATTTTCAAAGAAAAGAAGAATTACATATCCAGTAAACTAAATAAGACTCACTGTTTATTAGGGACCTTTGACAGCTCCTCAAATGCGAAAAAAGATTTCCAAGCAGTGAATGGACAATTTATGTGCAAGTTTATTTGTGAAACAGATTTCAAGACATACTTCATTCTGGCTCTGCCAGTAAAAATACATTCCATTTCTTTTCAGAAGTATGTATTATCTGATGGCTTCACAATAATCCAGTTTCCCCTAAGAAGACAGGTACCCACTAACCTAATCTAGCCTTGGGTAGAATGCTGTTGGGCTGCCATACAGAAAAAATGGTGGTCATGTCCCAAAAGGCAGTCTTTAGAAGAAATGCATTTACAAAAAACATGTAGTTTATAAATCTTAATGCAATTGCTGCACTCTCCAAAAATTGTTTAGTTAAAATAATTTTTAAACATATTTTAATTGCTTACAATTTATGGGGGGGGGGCAACAAAACAAAAACAAAACCTCACCCTGAGGGTTGACTGCCCATGTTCCATCCCCTGCATAAACTCATCTCTTCCCCATTGAGGACCAGACTGGGAGTTGAGCACGGCTTGTAGAGCCAGTTTCCAGGCTGTAGGTGGCATCAGCCACCTCTTCAGGCGGGAGAAGGAGCAGCCTTTGTTGAGTGGTTTCTTTATTCAACCTGGAGACCATGCTGAGAATTAACACAAACTGGTACTGCTACCTGTGTGTGGAGGCCCTGCTGATCCATCCAAAGCCTGACCTGCAGACTTCCAACACCTTCTCCTGCCCTCTCTCATTTCAATCGGCTGTGTATTTGTAAGGTGTGCCAAGTCTGTGCTGTACACACGCATGCACGCCAGTACCCGGTGAGGCAGGCAGAGGAGGAAAACTCTCTGCATGTGGTCGCTTGCACACATGGTCCCACGTGCATCGGTATTTACCCAAAGGGCCAGTTCCTGATGCGATCGGCACACGTACATTCCATAACATTTTTTGGTCATGAGGGGAACATATTTACCACCTTTTTTTTTTTTTTTGTAGGACAGAGTCTCACTCTGTCACCCGGGCTAGAGTGCTGTGGCATCAGCCCAGCTCACAGCAGCCTCAAACTCCTGGGCTCCAGCCTCCTGAATAGCTGGGACTACAGGTGTGCACCACTACACCTGGCTAATTTTTTCTATTTTTAGTGGAGACGGGGTCTTGCTCTTGTTCAGGCTGGTCTCAAACTCCTGAGCTCAAGCTATCCTCCTGCCTCAGCCTCCCAGAGTGCTGGGATTACAGGCATGAACCACCACACCAGGGCCATATTTTCCCTTTTGAGTCAAAATGTTTTACATACAAATATTGATGTGTATGTGTGTGTGTGTGTATATATTTATTCTCTAAGTACATTTTGAGTTAATTTTTTTATTTGTAGTTTTTGTTTTATATCTAAGAAAGTAAGGACGCAGATGGGTTTGGCTGGGCATCACAAGACCTTTTGTAAAATCATAATTCCTTAGAGACTTAAGAAGTTCTAACCAGTCAGGCTCTTGTAGGCTGTGTGGCTCCAAGAGCTCCCATCTGGAGGAGGACCTCCCAGATACTGGGTCCCTGGCCAAGCCCCCTCTCTTCGTTGACCTTGGTGTTGTTTGGCAGGCTGCTCTGGCACAGAGACATCGCCTCACAGTGGGGACCTCTGGAGGGGCCAGAGAGCACAGTCAGCACCTCCCGCCTGCGGAAGGAAAGCATGGAGAGCGGTCTGGGAGACACTGGGAAAAACACGTGCATATGCACACGCACACTCACACACACATGTGCATATGCACATGCACACTCACACACACGTGCATATGCACGCGCACACACTCACACAGGCACATATGCACACGCACACACACACCCCTTATTGGCACAGCTCGGTGACACACAGCTAATAATAGTTCTGGAGTCCAAGCTGTGGCCAAAGGGCAGAGTCAGTAGCTGGCTCTCTCACATGCAGATGCCATCCCAACCTAAGCTAATCGGTTGAAGTTTGCTTAAATCAATGACCACAATGGTCTTTTTTTTTTTTCTTTTTGAGAGACAAATATCTCACTCTGTTGCTGAGCTAGAGTGCGGTGGTGTCATCACAGCTCACTGCAACCTCGAACTCCTGGGCTCCAGCGACCCTCCTGCCTCGGCCTCCACGGGTCTCGCTGTGCTTCTCAAGCCGATCTCAAACACCTGACCTCAAACGGGCGGCCCAGAGTGCTAGGATTACAGGCGCGAGCCACTGCGCCTGGCCACGGTAGTCTTGCACTTGCCAAAAGTCCTCAAACGTCTGCCACGCCTACCGTAACTTCCTTCTGGTTCTCTCCATCCTCTAAAATGTCACAGTGACATTTCCCCCTGGGGCAGGAAGAAGGGACACGGACTATTTTGACTAATCATCTAAATGCCCTCGCATCTCTTCCGGAGTTGCCCATCCCGGGCCTGCGAGAAGGCTGGCCCACCACGAACACCTCCCCTTGCCCAGAGCCCAGTTGGCAGGAGTGTGTCTCCGAGAGCCTCCATGCTGGCATGCCAGTGGCTGCTGTAACTGAAGCTCAGGACAATATCAGGAAGGTGACGAAACTATAAAATAACCCTGGATGATGTGAATGAATCCTCATTTGCTTTTGACTCTGATCGGATTCACAGTTTATACTGTCTCCAGACTGGAATGCCCCCCTTGGATTTAAATGGTTGGGATGATTCTCCTGCAAAATGACTGCTGACTTCAAATTCCTTCCTCTAGAACAAAACAAATAAAAAGAAAGGAAAAAAGCAAACCACTGATTTTTGAAGGATACATAGGCCCCTACTGCCCAATGGTATGTATGAATGAATAAACAAATAGATGTGTCAATAGGTAATGTTCTCATGATAAAGTAGCTAATTTCATGAGAATAAAGTAAAAACTTGGT
This sequence comes from Microcebus murinus, assembly GCF_040939455.1. Taxonomy (NCBI): domain Eukaryota; kingdom Metazoa; phylum Chordata; class Mammalia; order Primates; family Cheirogaleidae; genus Microcebus; species Microcebus murinus. The sequence continues at coordinate 2,240,468 of NC_134117.1, forward strand.
GGTAACTCTATTATTAGCCTAAGTTTGAGTTCATTTCCATTACTTGCTTGTTCGTAGGAAACATGCTTTCTTTTAATCAGAAAAAATCCCTCTTTTAAACCTTTTTTTTTTGAGACTGAGTCTCACTCTGTTGCTCAGGCTAGAGTGCTATGGCATCAGCCTGGCTCACAGCAACCTCAAACTCCTGGGCTCAAGTGATCCTCCTGCCTCAGCCTCCTGAGTAGCTGGGACTACAGGCGTACGCCACCGTGCCCAGCTAACTTCTTCTATATATTTTTAGTTGGCCAACTAGTTTCTTTCTATTTTTAGTAGAGACGGGGTCTCACTATTGCTCAGGGTGGTCTCGAACTCCTGACCTTTGAGCAATCCTCCCACCTCGGCCTCCCAGAGTGCTAGGATTACAGGCGTGAGCCACTGCGCCTGGCCTCTATTAAACATTTTGATACTGATATTACTTTTAGATTATCCCAGCATAACATACATTCTTTTTTCAGTTCAAATCTGTTGAAATGACTAAGAAATGAATAACAGGAGATGCAAGAAGAAAGTCCCCTTCCAGCGATGAGAGACAGATGTGGGCCCCTAAAATGGGGAGCCCCTGACCTCACGGACGGAAGATGAGAGCCTGGCCGGGCCACATCTGGCTGACCCCACGGCACCCAGGCAGTCGGAGGTCAGGCCGAGAGGCCGCGGCAGCAGCCCTGAGGCAGTGGCAGGAGGCAGAGAGCCCTGCGGCCCTAAGGAGGTCTTCCGTGGCCTGCCACCTTCCTCCTCGACCCTGCCAGGTGGCGTGGGGCACCCCATCTTCAAAATCACCGTGCTTCAGTCCTATTTTCCTAAAGTTTCTGGCCTTCTCCCCAGACTAGTGAGGACCAGGAGAGATGCTGTCCTGTCGCCGATTTGCCTGAATCTTTATTTTCCAGTTTCTACACACTGTATCACAGCTAAGAGTGACCAGACCCCCTCTGTGGGAAGTGGATCACAAATGCATTCGTGGCCACCCAGTTTTCTCGTCTCTTGAATCCGGGCTATCGTGTCATTCCTCGCCCAGGACAGAGTTATCACTGGCCATGACTCTATTTACCTTACAGAAACACGTCCTTTCATGACGGGATATACGTGTCAAGTGACAGTGCTCTAGAATACAGGGCCTCTAACACAGCAGCGGGTGGAGTCGGATTCCAAACAAATCCCGAGGCTCAATCCTACTCTTAAACAAAATGTTGGTTTTTTTTTTTAAGAGATGACTATAAAAATCTTTTAACACTATTTAGCAATCCCTTTGGAAGGGGTTTGTCTCTTACTTTCCAGAAAATATAGTATGTGGGTTTGCACGTCTTTGCTTTGGTTTTATAATTTCGAATAGTCAGAAAATATTGCATTCACTGGCAATCAATTTATTTTGATTGATAAAAAGGGGTTAATAAAAAAACCCCTTAGAAATAAAAAGAAGGTGAATAGTAATATATCTTTCATGGTGCCTTCTTTCGGCTGTGCATAAAGAGAGCAAGCTTTTTCACTTCTCCCCAATAAGTCTTCCCCCTTATTTTCTATACCTGCGGAGTCATTTATAACCCTTGTTATTTCCAACCCACACACTAATGTAGCATCAGTCACATTTCCACATGCCGGGCTTCTCCCCCCCTTGCTATGTTGTGAGAACCGAGAGGCAAAAACACCCTGTAATTCATATGAAAATACATGCCAAAAATGGATTATCAAACATAACCAATGTGACTTCATACACTTGAAAATAAAAAAAATTTAGGATGAAATATAAAACATCGTGTTAAAATTTCCATCTATTGTTGAGACAGAGCATACGACAGAAAGTACCCTGGTCTGTGGCACTTAACAGACATTGCCAAGCTGCTGGAAGCAGGGAGAGGTTAAAACGAGAGACAATTAATACTTTCCACTCAAACATAAAGCTGCTGACTTTGGAAGGCACATTTGTAGTTAATATTTTTAATTATCTACAGCACCTAGGAAGAAAAGTACAAAATGACAGACTATAACTTCCTTGCCTTCTATAACTAGCAAGTGTTTACAGCTACATTATGGGATGGATTGGGGCATATACTTCGCTATCCAGTATCATGTACATCTCTAATTTGCACTGGTCATAAAGCCTTCCCATGTTAAATAATTGTCTGGTTTGGGTCATCCCTAAAGAGCACGTTCACAATGTCAGGAAGCGATTCAGGTAACTGGCTTAGATCACAAGGTCTGCATGTAAACATATTATTTTGAAAGCTGAAAACCAGTGTGTTGTCATTTCATTTTTTTTGCCTCCATGGTATTCCTGGATTATTATAAGGATTATATCTAGAAAAATCTTACACTGAGTCTTGGCACAAAAGAAAATACGGCCCAGGCTGAAGTGACACTGGAACAAAACCATGACCCTCGCCACAAGCATGTGGCTGGCTGACCTTCTAGGAAGAAGGGCATCTTTCAGGTTCATCCTGGGATGGAACCACCACCCTGTCCACGCAGATCACCTGAGCTCCCGTGGCAAGTCCGGGCAAGAAAGCATGGACAGCATGATGGAAAGGGGGTAGATTCTCCAGGGGATCAAGTTCCAGGGGCGGTCAGAGCAGCAAACCTGAGCCATGACACAAAGTCCCCGTGGGAGAAACGGACACCGGCTGGACCTCGGGCGCGGAGGGGACCGGGAAGGGCGGGAAGAGGGAGGCGGAGATGACGCGGGATGAAGTCCACAGGGACTGAGCCACAGACTGAGGCTACAGATAAAGGACAAGGGGCGGCACACTTGAGGCCCCTGTAGACCATCCTAATCAGCTACTCTTTAGTGATGTTTGGATTTGAACATGTAAATCTAAGACACCATTAGAAAGACAAGAGGAGGACCGTGGTAGCTTGTGCGTTCTCATGGTTTTACTGTCCAACGTAACCTCCCACCTGTCCTTGCTCCACCAGAGCCTCGTGAAACAGCAGCAGCCACCGGGGGGTGGGTCGGGGGGCAGGCAGGAACACCCTCTCTTGGAAGCATTCCCTAGGGCTTGGCACGAGCAGACGTCACACAGCCAACTGCCGAACTCGTATGCCCACCAGCCTTGCCCTGGGCACCCACTCTGGGCCCACGAGTGCTGAGCACGGGGACACACAGATCAACACACAGATCATCTGAGCTCCCGTGGCAAGTCCAGGCGAGAAAGCATGGACAGCATGATGGAAAGGGGGTAGATTCTCCAGGGGATCAAGTTCCAGGGGCGGTCAGAGCAGCAAACCTGAGCCATGACACAAAGTCCCCGTGGGAGAAACGGACACCGGCTGGACCTCGGGCTCGGAGGGGACCGGGAAGGGCGGGAAGAGGGAGGCGGAGATGACGTGGGATCAAGAGACGCCTGCAGCGCAAAGGACTCTGGTCGGAGGAGGCCCCGCCAGCTCCAGGCAGGTGAGGGGGCGGCAGGGAGGGAGGTGGGGAGGTAGTGAGACTCTTAGGGAGGCCAGGCCCGTGATCACTCGTTGCCATGCACAGGCCACTTCATACACAAAGGAGAAAGAACAGAGGCTCCTGTCAGAAAGCCACTCCCCAGCAGGGCACCTGGGGACCTCCACTGTGGCAATAATAATAATACCCCTGGGGTAACTGACAGAGCTATCTGCGGTTTTGTTTGCTTGCTTGTTTGAATCTAACTCACCTTGCTTTCAAGAAGACCTGAAGCTTAATGAGGAGGCTTCACAGGGGAGCCCAAAGGCCACAGGCTGGCAGAAGGCAGGGAAACCCAGGCAGATACCCTCTGAACGAGGTCTGCCATGGGATCGGCGTGCAGCCCTGGGCACGACGGGCAACTTCTCCCAGCCTCAGTTTCTGTATCTGACCAGCCCTGCAGGATTAAGTGATATCAAAGATGCCAAACGGACCAACAGAGTCTCCAGTTAGGACAGTTATTTCCTGAGTGCCCACCGTGTGGCCGGCTCTGGACGTTGCAGACCACGCGCACTCTGGGGGGTAATGCAACTCCGATCAGCTAAAAGGAGAACTATGCGCATGGTGACAGGCGCCTGGGGAACTGGAATTGGGTCATGTGAGAGCATGGGTGCCCAACGTGCCCTGGGTGGTCAGACATGGCTCCCGGGGAGGTGATGCTTCAGTCCAAAGCTGGAAAACATGCAGCAGGTGCAGCCGAGGGGGAAGCGTTTCCAGGCAAAGACGATAACCATTGCCCTTGCTTTGACAGCTACGGAAACAATCTCAAAGGTAAAAGATAACCTTATGCTCGTGATCAAGGAAATGCTAGGAATTTTTAAGTAAGAGGGCAAGAGGGAAGGGAAGGAGTACTTAGTAAACACCTACTAGATGCCAGACTTTACATATGTTGTGTTTTACATCTCGGCAAGATGAGCAGATGGAGTAATTTTTAAAAGAAGTCATTGCGGTTTGGAAGGGGGCAGGTATTATAAATAAGCACTCACCACTCCACAGACAGTTCTCAAAACTCAAAGCATCCTACTGAAGTGGACACAATTATTATCATTCCAAGTTTTACTTTATTTTTTATAGATGGGGTCCACCATATTGCCCAAGCTGGAGTGTGGGGGCTACTCACAGGCTACATCATAGCTCACTGCGGCCTCCAACTCCTGGGCTCAAGTGATCCTCCTGCCTCAGCCTCCCGATTAGCTGGGACTACTAACACACACTGCCGCACCAAAAACGGGAAGGGACTTGGAGGTTAAAGTAGCTTGTCCAGGTGCTAGAAATTGGCAGAGTGGAACTGGAACTCAAATTACCTTCCCCCTGAGAGCTACTTCCCCTGAAGGTGGTATGCAAGATGACAGTGGTCCATAGATAAACAACTTTTAACAGTTAATGCATTTATTTTTTATTGTGATAAAATATAATGTAAAATTTGCCACCCTAATTATTTTTAGGTGTACAGTTTAGTAGTGTTAAATACATGCACAATGTTAGGCAACTATCGCCACCATCCATCTCCAGAACTGTTTCATCTTCCCAAACTGAAACTCTGTACCCATTAAACATTAACTTCCCATTCCTCCTCTTCTCAGCCCCTGACAACCACCAGTCTGCTTTCTGTTTGAATTTAGTTATTCTAGGTATCTCATATAAGTGGAATCATATCGTATGACTTTTTTTTTTTTTTTTTTGAGACAGAGTCTCGCTTTGTTGTCCAGGCTAGAGTGAGTGCCGTGCCGTCAGCCTAGCTCACAGCAACCTCAAACTCCTGGGCTCGAGCAATCCTCCTGCCTCAGCCTCCCGAGTAGCTGGGACTACAGGCATGAGCCACCATGCCCGGCTAATTTTTATATATATATCAGTTGGCCAATTAATTTCTTTCTATTTATAGTAGAGACGGGGTCTCGCTCTTGCTCAGGCTGGTTTTGAACTCCTGACCTTGAGCAATCCGCTCGCCTCGGCCTCCCAAGAGCTAGCGTATGACTTTTTGTGAATGGCTTATTCACTTAGTATAAATGTCTTTGAGCTTCATCCATGTTGTAGCATTTCCTTCCTTTTTTAGGCTGAATAATATTCCATTGTATAGATATGCCACATTTTATTCATCCATTCATCCAGTGAAGGGCACTTGGAGTGCTTCCACCTTCTGGCTATTGTCAGTAATGCTGCTATAAACGTGGGCGTACAAATATCTGTTTGAGTACCTGCTTATTTTGTGAATATACCCTGAAGAGGAATTACTGGCTCCTATGGTAATTTTATTTTTAATTTTTTGAGAAAACACCATACTGTTTTCTCCAGTGGCAATAGCATTTTATATTCCCACCAGCCAGGCACAAGGGTTCCAAGCTCCTCACATCCTAGCCTATGCTTGTTATTTTTTCTTTCCTTCTTGCTTTTTAGGTTTTATGTGTCTTTTAAATATATTTTTTCTTTATTATTTCTTTTCTTTGGTGATTGCCATCCTAATGAGCTTGAAGTATCATCTTGATATGCTTTTTATTTGCATTTCCCTAATGATTAATGATGTTGATAACCTTTTCATGTGTTTATTGGCCATTTATATATCTTCTCTGGAGAAATGTCCATTCGAGTTCTTTGTCTATTTGTCATGAAGGTTTTCCCATTTTTTTCTTCCAATAGTTAATGTATTTATTTAAACAGATTAAAACAATGAACACTTTAAACCATAATTTTACAGATATTACATATTATTTTTAAAGTTTTTTTTTAAATTTAAGATATAGAGGGCCGGGCACAGTGGCTCACGCCTGTAGTCCTAGCACTCTGGGAGGCTGAGGCGGGAGGATTGCTTGACTCAGGAGTTCGAGACCAGCCTTAGCAAAAGCGAGACCCAGTCTCTACTAAAAATAGAAAAAATTAGCCAGGCATGGTGGCACATGCCTGTAGTCCCAGCTACTGGGGAGGCTGAGGCAGGAGGATCGCTTGAACCCAGGAGTTTGAGGTTGCTGTGAGCTAGGCTGATACCTCGGCACTCTAGCCCGGGCAACAGAGTAAGACTTTGTCTCAAAAAAAAAAAAAAAAAGATGTTGAGAATTTAAACAAATATACTATGTAAATAATAGGGGAGGTTTAGTATACATCTTGCACTGAGTACCCAAATGCCTGCTGTGTGGTGAATAGTGTGCTAGGCTAAACTGCATCCTTCTAAATATACCTATTGTTGTATCTAATTTATGGGCTAAGCTTTCCCCCCTATTGCCTGAAGGTTAGCTCAAGCAAATGTTAAAGAAAAAACAGGCCCCAAATGGAATGATTAATGCTAAGGATCCACACCACCAAACTGAAACCTAGGTTGTTCACTTGTAAGGTCTCCGAGAAATCAGGAGAACAATAATAGCCAAGTCCCATGAAGCCAAGATTTTGTATACACCCCTTTAAGGAAAATAATCCGTGAAATGACCGATCTGCTATATGTTCATTGTTCCTGTTTTCCTCCACTTTTTTCCACCTATGAAACTCACCCACGCTGTCTAGCTCATTGGAGCGTCTATCTTACAGATTGGATGCTGCCTGGTTCATGAATTGTCAATAAAAGCCAATCAGATCTTTGAAACTAAATTTGTTGAAATTTTGTTCTTTCAAACCCCTGGGGGCTTGACAGCAGGAAAGAAAACAGCCCCATCCACCCACCTTCCTTCCCAGAATGCCCCAACTGACCTGACAAACAGCCACAAGTATAAAATCCAGTGATATTGAAAGTAGATAACAAAGCCATCTAAAGTAGATAACAAAGTCATCTAATCTAAATTGCAAGACAAAAAAAGTTTTGAAAGTAAAGGTAGTAGTGCGGGTTTACAATATTACCTTATTTTCAATTCTGAAATGCAAAAAGTTTTAAAAATCATTAGGTTTTTCCAAGTTTGGAGCAAACTCATTTGAACTGATACGAGACTATTTATAACCTTTATATAATCCTACCTAACCTACTTAGGATGAATATTTGTGAATATTCACACATTTCTGCTATACAGATATTGTTTGATTACACAGTATTGTCTCAGATCCTCATGAAGGGGTTTCATAAAATACAGTATATACCCTAACCTTTAAAAATATTCAGAAAATTCTGAATTCTGAAAACACATCTGGCCCTGAGTTTTTTTGTTTTGTTTTGTTTTGTTTGTTTGTTTTTTAAGACAGGGCTGGAACCCACTACTGATAAGCACATGAGATTTGACTTGCTCCATTTGTGACTGGGGCTGGGTCACTCCTTCTGAGGCAACCTCATGGTCCTCTAAACCCAAGTCACCATATCGATGCAGAACTTGGTGCAGACATTCGATGGGCATAGGCACAGTGGCCCAGTACTCCTGGGCTCAAGTGATCCTCCCCATCCAGCCCCCAGAGTAGCTGAGCCACTGCACCCAGCCCCCAGGGGTTTTTCATATTCCACCATGAAACCAGTGGTGGCAGTAGCAGTGCCAGGCATACTAGCAGTAGCATTATGACATTTATTGAGCACTTAGTTTGTGTCAGGCATTATTCTAAGTATTTTTTATGTAAATACCTCATTTAATCCTCACAGTCCCTATGAGTCATCATTATTATCCCTTATAAATGAGAACATTGAGGTAGATTAACTACTTAACGTGCTGAAAATCATGTAGCACGTAGCCCAAGTAGGGCTTAATGTGGTTCACCATAATGGTTAAACAAGGATCCTTTGTCACAAAGGATGTTTGAACTGTGGTGGAATGGTAAACTTGCAGTTACTCAAATGATGGCAACGCGACAAGTCTGGAGAATGGTAGTCGGTTGTGGGATGGTTCAGGGGCTCAGGCTGTTCTGGCCCTGGGTGCTTCCCTCCTTTCCACTGGGTTTCCCACCACTGCCCTCACGGTGACAGAAAGGCTGTGCCAGCTCCAGGAAGCTTACACTGGGCAACAACAGCAGGAAAGAAAACAGCCCTACCCACCCATCTCCCTTCCCAGACTACCCCAACCGACCTCTACTTCTCACTGGCCAAGGCTGGCTCACACATCCACTCCTGGCCTCAGTGGCAAATGATTGGCCTTATTTTAATTCATCAACAAAGGGCCCGGGTGGGCGCTCTGGACAGGAGCTGCCGGGAGCGCCAAGGTGGGGCAGGAGGGCCTGGCCTGGGTCCCCTGGGGAGAGGAGGGTGCGGGGGTGGCAAGCACAGCCACAGGGGGACAGGAGGGCCTGGCCTGGGTCCCCCAGAAAGAGGAGGGTGCGGGGGTGACCAGCACAGCCACAGGGGGACAGGAGGGCCTGGCCCTTGGTCCCCCAGGGAGAGGAGGGTGCGGGGGTGGCAAGCACAGCGACGGGGGCAGGAGGGTCTGGCCTGGGTCACCTGGGACAGGGGGACACGGTGGTGACCAGCTCAGCGATGGGAGACAGGAGGGCCTGGCCTGGGTCCCCTGGGGAGAGGAGGGTGCGGGGGTGGCAAGCACAGCGACGGGGGCAGGAGGGTCTGGCCTGGGTCACCTGGGACAGGGGGACACGGTGGTGACCAGCTCAGCGATGGGAGACAGGAGGGCCTGGCCTGGGTCCCCTGGGGAGAGGAGGGTGCGGGGGTGGCAAGCACAGCGACGGGGGCAGGAGGGTCTGGCCTGGGTCCCCCAGGGAGAGGAGGGTACGGGGGTGGCAAGCACAGCGACGGGGGCAGGAGGGTCTGGCCTGGGTCACCTCGGACCAGGGGGACACGGGGGTGACCAGCTCAGCGATGGGAGACAGGAGGGCCTGGCCTGGGTCCCCTGGGGAGAGGAGGGTGCGGGGGTGGCAAGCACAGCGACGGGGGCAGGAGGGTCTGGCCTGGGTCACCTGGGACAGGGGGCACGGGGGTGACCAGCTCAGCGATGGGAGACAGGAGGGCCTGGCCTGGGTCCCCTGGGGAGAGGAGGGTGCTGCGATGACCAGCTCAGCGAGGGCCGGGAGACTGACCGCCTGCGGTTTGGAGAGTGACAGCGGCTCCCCACGGCAGCAGCCCGGCGGAGCGACTGTCCAGGTCGCGAGAACCGCCACCGCGCACGCTCCCGACAGCGGCCGCGCTTCTCTGGGCCTCAGTTTCCCCTTTAGCACAGCCCGAGTGCCCTGGCAGCTCAGCGCCTGCGACCTCCTTGGGCCTTGAAACCTACAGAGAGCCTCCGGGGCCGCCCAGCGAGAGCCCAGCGAAAACAGCGGCCGCACGGCGCAGGGATGGGCTGGAGAACACCGCGCTTTCCCACGCGGCGCAGCCGCCCCTGCCCCGCAGTGAGGCGGACTCCCGGGACTACAACTCCCAGAGGCACCCGCAGCCACACCCATACAGATTGGCCCGCCGCGCTTCTTATGAGCCAACCAGGCACAAGACGGCTGCCGGCGGGGACCAGAGACCAATCACAAGAGAGAGGAGGCGGGCCCTCCTCTCGCCGATCCTAGGGCTGCAGTCTACGCGTGACGGGAACCTGACAGAATGGGTTCTTCGGCACTCCACGGCTGGCTCTGTGATGGAGAAGAGACAAACCAGGCCCCCTTTACGAAACAATGACCTGGGGCAGACGGATAACCCCCACCTACCCTCGTCCTCAGAAGACTCTGGTCTCCGCTAATCCTGCCTGCGGCCCTTGCCTCAGAGCTCCCGCGCTCCTCGCAGCGCCCCGCCCTCGCCTCGTCATTGGCTACTCAGGGCCACGTGAGGAAGGGGGCGTGGCGCGCGGCGGCCTCCGCCCGGGCGTGAACGGCCTGGCGGACTCGGGCCTGAGGGCGCATGGACAGCCTGGCCGTGGGCCGCTGGCGACGGCGGAGGCCGGAGGAGCTGCAGGCTCCGGGAGACGTGGTGAGCCTCCGGGGCCTGGGCGTTAGCAACGGGAGGGTGGACGCCCCTGGGCGGGTCCCACCGGGTCTCGCGCCTCCCGGCGCGGCCGCCCCTGTGAGGAGGCCGGGCAGGAGCCGCTGGCGCGCGCACCTGGCGGGTGGGCGGGGCCTGTCGTGGGCGTGGTCTGGCGTGGGCGTGGTCTGGCGCGGGCGGTGTCGCGCTCCCTCCCGCCGGGCGCGTGCGCAGAGATGCGGAACCCGAGCGGCGAGCTCCCAGCGCTCTGGGCTCACCAGGGCTCCAGGTCCGCGCGGACCTTTGCGCCGGAGTGCGCGCGGGAGCTTTGCGCGCCCTGTGTGTGCCCAGCGCGTAGGTGCTCTGGCCCGCCGGGTGCGCTCTGCAGTCCTGAGTCACCTGTTCCCTGAGCGCCCGCCACCTGCTCGGCGCTGGGCCAGGCGTCGGGGACAGGTGCTCGGTGGGAACCTCGGTCTGCAGGTAACCGGCGCGGGCGCGTCAGTGCCGCTTGGCTTGCGCCTTTAACCAGAGGCAACAGGGTAAGGTGAGCTGACAGTGGGGGCCGAGGAAAGATCCGGGCGGGTGGGTAGGGCAGTCTGTGTGAGGACTGAGGACGACGGGGTAGGCGACGTAGGTAGGCAGGTAGCTCGGAGCTGAGAAGACACGGTGGAAAAAGAAAGGGCCCCCTTAGCATTTCAGAGGAGTCCTGTAGGATTGGGCCAGGAGGACAGGGCCTCTTAGCAGGACCGTGTTACCTTCCATCTCTGCTTGCAAATTGGCTAGTTCCTTGCTCAGCCCATTGGTTTCATAGTTCCTTACTAAGAGCAGCAACACATTGAGCAGCCCGCATACCCCTCGTTTGCCTTTTCCTATCTGCTGCTTCTGGAGCTACAGGTTAGTAAGTGCAGGGTCTGTTATCCAAGTTAATGCAGGCAACGTTTTTTTCAGATGCTTTTACTGCATAGCAAGAGTGACTAGCTTTCTACCCTGCACCGTCTGTTTCCTCACTACCCACTGCCTGACTATGAAGCCAGGGCAACTTGTCACGGCAGCACCCCACCTGCAGCTACCAATCATTGTACAGATTATGCTTCTGTAACAGAGAGACTTCAAACCACGTTGGCACAAACAAGGTGGAAGTTTGATTCCCCCACGCATAGCAGCATGGAGGTGAGCAATCCAGTGCAGTGGCACCCAGGGCCCCTAAGAATAGGTGTAGGACTGGTGGTGCCCAGATCAAGGGACATCCAGGGACCTAGATTCCTTCCCCTAACACCATGCCCTGGGTGTGGTCCTCACCTGCATGGTCAAAGCTGGCCAGCCACTACAGTGCTTCAGACAGTGGGGAAGCAGACAGGAAAGTGGCCTGATCATGTGGACACATACAAGCTTACTTCTCTGCTCTGTGGAAAATGAAAGGGGTGGTGGTCGGAGTGCAGGCAGGAGAGGCAAGTCCGGGGCTTCAGTAGTTTATCAGTCGGGCGAGAGGTGGCACAGGCTTGCACAAGCTGGCAGTGTGTTGGTAAAAGTAGGCATGGCTATGTTCTCCATGGCTATGTTCTCCACTGTCTTGCTGAGGCAGTGGGTGTGGAGGGAGGATGACTCTGCAGTTGTGACTTGAGCACCTGGGGGGGCAGTGCTGCTGCTCACGGAGTAGAGAAGAGAGGCGTGGGGCTGTAGGGAACAAGAACGAGTTCTGGTCAGGCCGTGCTGGGTTTTGTGTCTTCGAGACAGTGAAGATCTGGGAAATGTGCTAGTCATTGAGCGGTTACCAGGTGGGTTATCTGAATTTCACAACATTTTACTCTCATGTTACAAATCTGGAAACTGAGGTACAGAGAGCGTAATCCACTGGCCTAAGGATGCACAGCTAGTAAGTGGTGGAACTAGCTCTTACATCCCAGCCGTCTGGCTTCAGAACTTGCCCCCTTAACCAGGGAGCTATACCGCTTGCCATGGGGAGCTGGGGAGACCAACACAGGAGGCTTCACAACAAGGTCATAAATTGACCACCGTAAAATGATGAAAAGTGTGAAGCTCTGGGCTGTCAGGGACAGGGAGCCAGAGGTCATTATTGATCAGAGAGAATAGGGGAGGCTTAATGGAAGAAACCTTGAATGATCTATCAGATTGGAATTGCTGAAATTAAGTGCCAAGCTTGAGGTTGCAATACTTCCTGACTCTTACCAAAGAATAATGAGTTGGGTAGCTTATTGCCGTGGTGTATATTGCCTCTTAATTGGATAACGTTCTTCTTGTATTGTGTCCTAGTCTTTGATCTAATAATCCAGATTGAGTTCAATAAAGTATCCAAGTTCTTCTACCAAGCTTCCTTTCCTGTCTCTGTCTCTCACACTCTCATTCTCTCACATGTCTCCACAATTTGGTTGTGAGGAACCAGCTGTAACTAGTTTGCTGTTTCTGTTCACAGCCTAGTGGTCCATATTCTGCATATAACCACCAGCAGAGTTTTAGAAAAGGTGATGGTCAGGACCCGCCTTTGTAATTGCTTGGCAAGTGATTCTCGGGCAGAGCCAGAGCCCAGTACTTCCCGAAATACTGAGCTTCCTGATCACTGTCAGTTTCCTTGCAGTGAGCGAGTGTGGTCCTATACATGTAGGAGTCGAGTGTCAGTGTTTATTATTTCCACCGGGCAGACGTTTTTTGGGCACGTGTTGTGTCCCAAGCACTGTTCTAGGCACTGGAGATGTGACGAAGACAAGGTGAGTGAAGGCCTCGCTCAGATTCACCCTGCGACTCCTGTGCCTGGCTTTTTTTGTAGTAAGCTCCCTGCTCACCATACTCACATGCTTCAGAATGAAAGTTGTCTCCCCGGGTGCCTAAAAAGTCATGTCCACTCACCTTCTTCCATCTCTGCTAAGACTCTCCCACCAAAAGACTCTTCTTCCATCTCTGCTAAGACTCTCCCACCAAAAGACTCTTCTTCCATCTCTGCTAAGACTCTCCCACCAAAAGACTCTTCTTCCATCTCTGCTAAGACTCTCCCACCAAAAGACTCTTCTTCCATCTCTGCTAAGACTCTCCCACCAAAAGAAGTCACTGAAGAGCAGGTGCCTTGGGCAAAGAGAGCATCTCACCTTGGGCGGAGCAACACCTGAGACGTCTAGGCTGGACCATGAGTTCGTATCTTTTCTGGTTTCATGGGGGTTGATTTGAGACCCTTTTATAGCCTATGTATCCTATGGATAAGTAACCTTTACCTCTCTTATAATTTCTTTCCATGGACTGTCCTTTAGAAATAGCAGATAAGGACGCATTAATTCACTGGCCATTACAGGGTTTTTGCCTATTATTTTGGTCTCTTTTTACTTATTTTTAATACCATTGTTGGGATATAATTGGCATATAACAAGATGCACATATTTAAAGTGTACAGTTGGCTTTTTGGCTCTTCTAAATAATGCTGCTATGAGCATTCATGTACATATTTTAATATGGACATACGTTTTCATTTCTCCTGGGTATATAGCTAGCTTTGGAATTTCTGGGTGTCATGTGGCAACTGTATTTGTAACCATTTGAGGAACTGCCAGACTGTGGCACACAGCAGTTGTGCCACTTTAGATTCCCACCAGCCATCTATGAGGGTCCCAGTTTCTCCACATCCTCACCAACACTTATTATTTGTCCTTTTAATTATAGCCATCCTAAGTGAATGTGGAGTGTTATTTCATTATGGTTTTGATTTGCATTTCCTAGTTAACTAATGAGACTGAGCATTTTTTTGTGTGCTTATTGGCCATTTGTATATCTTAGAAGAAATGTCTGTCAGATCCTTGGCCCATTTTTTAATTTTTTAATTGGATTATTTTTCTTTATTGTTGAGTTATAATAATAGTTATTTATATATTATAGATACAAGTCCCTTATCAAATATATGATTTGCAAAAATGTTCTCCCATTCTGTGCCCTAATGTTTTCTTCTAAGAGTCACACAGGTTTAGCTCTTACATTCAGATTTATGTTCCGTTTAAGTTAACTTTTGAGTATGATGTGGGTTCTAATTGCATTCTTATACATGTAGATATTCAGTTTTCTCAGTACCGTTTGTTTAAAAGGCTATTCTTTCTCCCCGTTAATTGCTTTGACACTCTTGTTGGAAATCAGTCCACTGTAAATGTGAGATTTTTTTCCCCTGGACTCTCAGTTCTGCTCCATTGATCAATACGTCTGTCTTTATGTTAGTACCACACCATCTGGAATACTGCACTTTTGTGGTAAGTGTTGAAATCTGGAAATGTGAGTCCTCCAACATTGTTTTGTTTTGTTTTTTTTCAGATTATTTTAGCTATTCTGGGTTCCTTGAATTTCCGCATGAATTTTAGGATCAGTTTCTGCAAAGATGTCAGCTGGGATTTTAATAGGGATTGTGTTGAATCTGTAATTTGGTAACTAACAATATTAACAATGTTAGGTCGTCTTATCCATGAACATAAGATGTCTTCCCAGGTTTCATTGTGGTTTTTTTCCCCTCTATTGCTTTTCTTTTCTTCTTCCTTTCTTTTTTTTTCTTTTCTTCTTTTGTTTTTTTTTTTTGTGTGTGTGTGTGTGATACAGAGTCTTACTCTGTTGCCTAGGCTAGAGTCCAGTGCAGTGGCCTCATCGTGGCTCACTTTAACCTCCAACTCCTATGCTCAAGGGATCCTCCTGCCTCAGCCTTCTGAGTACTGGGACTACAGACACACATCACCATGCCTGGCTAATTTTATTTTTCTTTTGTAGAGACAGGTCTCTTGCTATTTTGCCTAGGCTGATCTCGAACTCCTGGCCTCAAGTGATCCATTTGCCTTGGTCTCCCAATCTATTGCCTTCTATTTACTACCTTATTAAATTTTACTCAGATATTTATTATTTCTTTTCTTCTATTTACTTTCTGTTTAATTGTTCTTTATTTTAATTTAATATCTGTTTAATTGTTCTTTATTTTTTTTTCCAGTTAAGATGGAACCAGAGGTTATTGGTTTCAGATCTTTTATCTTTTCTAATGTGGGTATTTAGTGCTATAAATTTCCTCCTATGTACTCCTTTAGTACAAATTTTGATATGATTTGTTTTCTTTTTTTTTCAGTTTAAAATACTTTATAAGTTTTCATTTGAATTCTTCTTTGAAGCATTGATTGTTTGGAAGTGTGTTATTTAGTTTCCAACTATTTCAGGATTTTCTAGATATCTTTCTGTTCATGTTTTTAAATTTAATTCCACAGTGGTCACAGAATGTACTTTGTATGACTTGAATTCTTTTAGATTTTCAGTTTTTGTTTTTGTTTTTTTTTTTTTTTTGAGACAGAGTATCAGTCTCCTGCCTGGGCCAGAGTTCCGTGGTGTTAGCCTAGCTCACAGCAGCCTCAAACACCTGGGCTCAAGCAATCCTGCCTCAGCCTCCCAAGTAGCTGGGACTACAGGCACGTCATACCATGCCCGTCTAATTTTTTCTACTTTTAGTTGTGTGGCTAATTTCTCTCCATTTATAGTAGAGATGGGATCTCGCTCTTGCTCAGGCTGATCTCAAACTCCTGAGCTCAAACGACCGTACCCTGATCCACCCGCTTCTTCGGCCTCCCAGAGTATTAGGATTATAGGTGTGAGCCACCACACCTGGCCAGTCTTTTTAGATTTATTGAGATTTATTCTTTTATAGCCCCAAATGTAATCGATACTGGAAAATATATATTCTGCTGTTTTTGAGTGAAAAGTTCTAAATGTCAATTAAGTCAGGTTATTTGGCATTTTGGTTTAAATCTTCTACATCCCTAACGATTTTCTTCATGTTCTACCAATTTTTGTGAGAAGATATTGAAATTTATGAATATAATTGTGGATTTTTCTATTTCTCCTAGCAGTTCTATCAATTGTTACTTTATGTATTTCAAAGCTATGTTATTAGATACATAATATTAATAAATTTTATGTCCTGTTGATGAACTGACTTTATCATGATGAAATCTCATTTTATATCTCTGGTAATATTCTTTAAAATCTAGTTGATCTGATACTAACTTAGCAACTCCAGCTTTATTTTGATTGTGTTTGCATTATATATCTTTTTTGCATCGTTTTATTTTTTATCTATTTGTATCTTTATATTTAAAGTGAATTTCTTATAGGTGGATTGTAATTGAGTCTTAATGTTTTAAATTCAGTCTGATAATCTCTGCCTTTTCATTGGAGCATTTGGTTTATTTAATGTCACTATAAATATACTTAGCATAAAATCTGTAATCTTGCTTTTGTTTTCTATTTGCCCTATTTGTTTTTTGTTTGCTTTTTTTGCTTTTTCTCCCTTTGAAGAAACTGTCTCATTTTTGTTTAATGGGATATTTTTAAATTCTGTGTCATTTCCTTTGTTGGCTTATTAGCTGTAGCCTTATTTACTTTATGGTTTAGGGTGTACATCTTCAACTTACACCGTCCATCTTTAGGTGATATTGTACCACTTTATATATGAGAACCTTCCATTTCTCGCCTCTCAACTTTTGTGCTGTTGTAGTTCTACATTTATTGTTACTGTTTCTGTTTAAACTGTCAATCATCTTTTAATGAGATTTCAGTAAGGAGAAAAAAAATTATCCACAGTAATACAGTTACCATTCTCTGTGCAGTTCATTCTTTCGTCTAGTTCCATATTTCCATCTGGAATCAATTTTTTTTCTGCTGTCTTTTTTCTGAGACAAGGTCTCGCTCTGTTGCCCAGGGTAGAGGGGGTGCCCAGGGTAGATGGGGTGATCACAGCTCACTGCAGCGTCAAACTTCTGGGCTTAAGCATCCTCCTGCCTCAGCCTCCCAAAGTGCTAGGGTTACAAGTGTGAGCTGCTGTACCCAGCTAATTTTTTCAACTTTTATATATCTGAAAAAGTCTTTACTTCACCCTCATTTTTGAAAGATATTTCCACTTTGTACGGAATTCTAAATTGATAGATTTTTTTTTTTCTTTCAGTAATGTAAAGATGTCCACTGTCTTGCTACAAGTGTTTCCAATGAGAAATCTGCAGTCACCCTGTCTTTTCTCAGTATATGGTGTGGTTTTTGTCTCTGGCTGCTTTTAAAGTTCTCCCTTTATTAGTGGCTTTGAGCAATCTGCCCAGCATGCGCTTGGTATAGTTTTCTTCATGATTTTGTGCTAGGGGTTATTAAGATTCTTGGACCTATGGGTTTATCGTTTTCTTCAAATTTGGGACATTCTCAGCCATTATATCTTTAAATAGTTCTTTTGTCCCCCTTCTTTCCTCTCCTGTCGTTCTAGTTACACATCTATTAAGGTTCTTGAAGTTGTCCCACAGTCCCCTGATGATATGTCCATTGTTAAAAACCTCTTTTCTTTCTGTGTTTGATTTCTGATAGTTTCTATTGCTTTGCTTCAAGTTCACTGATCTTTTCTTCCGCAATGTCTAATCTCCCCTTGATTACATGCAGTGCATTTTTATCTCAGACATTATATTAATAGTATTTGATAGCATTTTATTTATGTCTTTTTAAATATCTTCCATGTCTCTGTTTAATAGTTTGAACATTAAAAAGTCATAATAACTCTTTTAATGCCCTCCTGTGCTAATTGTCACATCTGTGTCAGTTCTGGACCAGTTTCGATGGGTTGTTGTCATTATGGATCGTGTTTTTCTGTTCTTTGCTGGCCTAGTAATTTTTGATTGGATGTCAGACGTTGTAAATTTTACCATATTGGGTCCTGGGTGTTTTTGGATTCCTGCAAATGTGCTTGAGCTTTGTTCTGGAACGAAGATAAGTTACTTGAAAACAGGCTCAGCCCTTTGTATCGTGCTTTTTAGATTTCTGAGGTGGAACTATGATAGGGCCCTGTCTAGGACTAGTTACTCCCTACTCCTAAGGCAGGAGCCTTCCGTGTGTTCTGCCTTGTGCTCTAGGCTCATGAGATTTCCAGTGTTGCTGGCGGCGGAGGCAGTGTTTCCAGCCCTGTGTGAGCACCAAGGACCAGTATTTCTATTCTTTCAGGTGGGTCTTTCCTTGCCTTGGGTAATTTCCTCACATACATAGGCTGGTCAGTATTCGGCTAAATACAAGCAGATCTTCATATTTCTCTCTGCATGCGGCTGCCCTCTCTCCAGGAGTCTGTCCTGTGAACTCTAGTCACTGTGGCCTCCCTACACGCTCAGCAGTGAGTTCTCAGCTCAGAGAGTCCACGAACGAGGCCCTGCCTGGGATCCACCTCCCTGTGCTGCAGCCTGGACACCCCAAAGGCAGTGAGATAGGGCCCAGCAGAGCCCACCACCTTTCTGTCCCGTTTCTCAGGCATCATTTCTGTTTTTTACTTGTTGGGCAGTGTCTAGAAATTCATTGTTTCTCTTATTGTGTCCGTTTGTGGTCATTTCACATAGAAGGGTAAATCCTATTGCTTTGGTTTGGCCCAAAGAGGAAATTGGATAATACAGTTTGATTCAGAGTTGAAAAGAAAATGAAACAGACGCATACACCTAATAAAGTTTGAGGGATTCCTCTAAAAATTCAAGAATGTTAATCCTAAATGCTTTCTACCCTGTTTTGGTTCAGAATATTTTAAAGATTATCTTGGAAAAACATTGAAGTAGTTGCAGCAGCGACTTCACTGCTAACTAAAACCACGAGCAGTGCAAACTTTCTGAGCAGCACTCCGCGTATCAGCGGTTCTGTGACTTTGTTGGCTGGGCCGTCATCTCCCCTCTGTGGGTCAGACGGCAGGCTGGAGCACAGTCTGCTGGCAGAGTGGTATTCCTTCCATTTATACGCACACATAGGTCCTGCCTCAGTCTGGAGATGAACAAGCTTGAGCCTTTTAAACGGCCAGGTAATTTCAATTTTCAGTCTCGAATGTTTTTGGTGCAACTGTGGAAACTTAGGCGTGAGTAAACTGTGAAGTTCCAATCCGCCATTTTCACCAATTCTCGGTATGATGACGAGCTGCCCCCACACTAGGGAGCTGTGGGTATTTTATATCTACTCTGCTCTGTGGTCAACTCCTAGACCTACCTTTGCCCACACTTGGAAAATTATCCAAACTATTAGTCCTTGTCAGCAAAACCCACTTACACATATTGATAGCTTTAACTCCATTCAGGCAGCCCTAAGGGGTCTAACTTATAAAGTAAGAAGATTCAGAGTTCCATTTGCTTGTGTCACGCCGTTGGATGCAGCTTTTACAGCTCATCTGCTGAGCGAGATTTCCGCCGTGAGAACCTAGCAAGTACTAGCTGATGACGCAGGCCCCTGACGAAACCCCTTATTTTGCTTTTCGGTGGTCACTTTTTTCATTCTAACTAATTGTAACCTACTCCTCAAGGAATAGGATATTTAATTCTCTCCCCCACTTTTTACTTTAGAAACAGTCTGTTGAGCCATGTTATACTGTTTGTTCTACTCGTTCAATTAGATTCTGCCATCCTCCCATCTAGATAAAGGAAATTGATCAACAGTAATTCATCTTTGGTTACAACCTAATACAGATGTTCACCTTGACAGCTACACGTCGCCTCAGTCATTTCTAATTTTGGGCAGCTTTCTTTATGACACAGAACAGTGAAAATGAAGTTAGGATCAGCAAGGAGGTAGTTTCCATGATTGTGCTACCTCTCTTAGGTGTCTGTTGTGTCTGGCAGTGACCCTGGGAGGACTTTGCTTTGGCATCTACTTTAATTAACAAGTGCCCAGAACCGAGCAAGGCAATGATAGGTATTCAAGAAAGACTTTCTGGTTAATTAACATGTGAGGGTGTATGTGTGTGTAACTGAAAAGAAATGAAAGGAGGATTCAGTGAATGGATAAAATTGTTGGTATTCTCAAAGCGTCATTTATTTATGGAAAATTATCACTATCAATGTGCCACATGATGACCCTTCATTATCATGACTTAGCTCATGTCTTTTTAGATTTCTCTCTTGTAGTTATCAAGACTGTGTTGTTTAAGTGTATAATTAAGTGTATAACTAAGTGGTTTTTAGTAAGTTTACCGCTGTGCAACCACCACTGTCCAATTTTAAACATTCCGGTCACCTCAGAAAAATCTCTTGTGGCCATTCATGATTGCTCCACTCCCAGCCCTCGCTCCAGGCCACCGCCAATTCACTCTCCGTCTGCTAGGTTTGCCCTTTCTGGAAGATTTCATAGAAAAGGGATCATGTATCATGTGGTCTTTTGCTTCTGGCTTGTTTGACTTTGCATAATGTTTTCAAGGTTCATCCAGATAAAGTATGCATCAGTGGCTTGTTCCTTTTTATAGCTGAATACTATTCCACTTAATGGCTGAAAAATATATCACATTTTGTTTATCTGCTCATCAGTTGATAGACATTAGGGCTATTTTTCCTTTTTGGCTATATGAATAGTGCTGAAATTTCACATACTTGCATATCATTCTGTAGGCATGTGTTTTGTTATCTCCTAAATAGATACGTAGCGGTGGAATTGCTGGTTCCTATGGTAAATTTATATTTAACTTTCTAAGAAACTGCCAAACTGTTTTCCAGAGTGGCTTCACTGTTGTACACCAATGTCTGAGGACTCCAGTTTGTCCACATCCTCATCCTGCTTTTTGCTTGCAGTCGTTCTAGTAGATACGAAGTAGTATCTCACTGCAGTTTCATTGTGCATTTCCCTAATGACCGGTCCAACGTCTTTGCATGTGCTTATTGATGACTCGTGTCTTTTGTGGTGAACTGTGTGTTCAAATCTTTTGTCCAGTTTTAAAAACAGTTTAATTTACATACCATAAAGTTCACTCTTAAAGCATACAGTCTGGTGGTTTTTAGTATATTTACAGAGTTGTGCAACCATCACCATAATCTAATTCCAGAATGTTTTCATCACCTCAGAAAGAAACCCGGTACCTGGATAAGCGAGATAGCTCAAGCCTGGAATCCTAGTGCTCTGGGAGGCCAAGGCAGGATTGCTAGAGGTCAGGAGTTCACAACCAGCCTGAACAAGAAAGAGCAAGACCCCATCTATACAAAAAATAGGAAAATTAGCTGGATGTAATGGCACATGCCTGTAGTCCCAGCTACTCGGGAGGCTGAGGCAGGAGGATCACTTGAGCCCAGGAATTTGAGGTTGCTGTGAGCTGTGATGACACCACTGTACTCCAGCCTGGGTGACAGAGTGAGACTGTTTCAAATTAAAAAAGAAAGAAAAAAAGAGAGAGGGGAAGGAGGGAGGGGAGGGAGGGAGGGAAAGAGGAGAGAAAAGAGAAGAGGAGAGGAGAGGAAGAGGGAAAGGGAAAGAAAAAGAAACCTGGTACCTATTAGCAGTTACTCCCTATTTCTCCACCCCCAACCCTAAGCAACCACTAATCTTTCTGTCTCTATAGATATGTCCATTCTGAACAGTTCTTATAAATGAAATTATACATATGTGGTCTTTTGGTTATACAACATTTTGTTTAATAATTGTTCATCAGTTGATGGACATTTGAGTTTGCACTTTTGGGATTTTATAAAAATGGCTGTTCTGAACATTGATGCACACATTTTTGTACGGACATATGTTTTCTGTTGGGTAGATACCTAGTTGTAGGATTGCAGGGTCACATGGTAACTCCGTGCTTAATGCTTGGGAGAACTGCCAGACTGTTATCCGAGGCAGCTGCACCATATCACATCCCTACCAACCTGCGAAGGTTCCAATTTCTCCACATCCTTGCCAACACTTGTTGTTGTCTATCTTTTTTATTCCAGCTGTTTTAGGGGGTGAGCAGTAGCATCCCATTGTGGTTGTGGTTTGCATTTTTCTAATGACCAGTGATATTGAACGTCTTCCATGTGCTCATTGGTCTCTCGTGTGTCTTCCACTGGGGAGGTTGCTGCTCTGTCTGTGTTCTGTCTGTGTCAGTCCTTTGCCCTTCTTAAAAATTGCTCTATTTGCCTTATTGTCAAGTTCAGCTGAAAGAGTTTTTAGTACATTCTGGGTGCAAGTCCTTTATCATATGTATGACACATAAACATTTTCTGCAAGAACGTGGCTTATCTTTTCACTTTCTTAATGGTGTCATTTGAAGCCCAAAAGTTTTGAATCTTGATGAAATCCAGTTTTTCAGTTTGTTTCTTTTATGGATCATGTTTTTGGTGTTTTATGTGAGAATTCTTCGCCTATTCCAGGGTCACAAAGTATTTTTCCTACATTCTCCTTTAAAAATTTTACACTTTTCGTTCTGACATTTAGGTCTCTGATCCGTTTGAAGTTAATTTTTATGTGTGATGTGTGTTAAGGGCCTAAGTCCATCTTTTTTATGTATGGATACTCAGTCATCCCAGCACTGTTTCTTGTAAAGAATTCTTTCTTCATTGAATTTTCTTGACACCCTTGTTAAACAGCACTTGATAAGGGTTTATTTCTGGACTCTTAATTCTATTTCATTGATCCTTTTTTTTTGAGACAGATCCTCACTCTGTCACCCCAGGTAGAGTACAGTGGCATCATCATAGCTCACTGCAACCTCCAACTCCTGGGCTCAAGCAATCCTTGAAGCCCCGTGTATCTGGTACTATAGGCACACACCACCACTCCTGGCTATTTTTTTTCTTTCTTTCTTTCTTTCTTTCCTTTTTTTTTGTTTTTTTCTTAGTAGAGATGAGGTCTTGCCCTTGCTTAGGCTGGTCTCAAACTCCTGAACTCAAGCCATCCTCCTGCCTCGGCCTCCCAGAGTGCTAGGATTACAGTGGTGAGCCACTGCACCCAGCCTGATCTTTTTTGTTTATCCATATGGCAGTACCTTAGAGTCTTGATTACTGTAGCTGCATATTAAATTTATATTATTTTGAACTTTTTCATACATTGTTTAGTTTCTAGTGCTCTTTTAGTTGCATCTTTCAGTCTTCTCTCTCCAACAAGACTGACAGTGTACTGAAGACCCAGCTCTGTCATTTCAGATCACCAAACTTAAAGCGAGTTAGACGGAAAACCGCCCGGCGCCACCTCCCTGCAGAGGCATGCCCTCTCCTCTTGCAGTGGTGCCCTTGTCTCCATGGGCTGTGCTGCTGGGGGATCCTGGTTGGATACGTTTTGAATCCTGCTGCTGATTGGATGTTAAAGCTTGTTGCTAATTGGACGCTTTCTGAATCCTACCAAGGGTATAAAAACTGGAGGAGAACGAGGAAGGGGAGTCAGAAGTTGCTGAGCCTGTTGGGGGAATAAAGGCTGTTCTCCCACAGTGCAACTTGGTTCTTTCCCCGGTCAAATGCTGTACCACTAGCTGTACCACTTGCTGCAACAAGTTGGCTAAAGTTTTTTACTTCTTTTTCCTCATCTACAAAATAGAAATAAAATTCTGTACTGTTCCATTGTCCCAGGATATTTGTGAGAATCAAATGAAGTAACAAACATGGAAACTTCTAAACTGTTTTCTTATAAATGCAAGGGACATTTATTAGGCTCTGCCTTTTGTAAGTAGATTTGTATAACTGCTCTCCTTAACGTGTTTATTTTAATCACGTCTATAACTTAGGTTTGTGGTGTACTTGGTAAATCTTGCAAGCCTAAGGTTAGTCCTTAACAAGTCCAGTTCATTTGTCTTTTTAAAATTCACAGTAAAAGAGTGGTTTTTCCTTAATCTTCTCCGTTGTCCAAGGATAACTAGCTCCCCAGGATCATGCCAGCCCTCTTACCTGGGCCCGTGGCCTGCTCAGCTCAGATCTCGCTTCCTTCTTGCCAAGCCTTGGTCAGGAGTGTGGAGCGTGGCCCGAAAGCGCACGCATAGTAAGTGGAGGGGTCTTTAATAAATGGCCACAGCCAATGAGGCCGAGCATCCAGCTGTCAGGATCCGTTGCTTAGAGCCCCGGTCTGCCCAGGCAGTATAGGGGTTGTGTGAGAGAATCCCAACTCCTGACCCTCTGTTTAATTGACGCTGTGCCAGAGATCACTGTCCTGTATACAAAGCAAACCTCCTAAGAGTACAGGGTCATCTTCCAAATGAAAACGTTGATGGGAAGGAATCTTCGCTGAAAGGAAACCATCCTTTCTAAATGGCAGTTTGTTGGTGCTCATTCGTCTTGCTCGGCCGGCGTCTCTTGTTCTGTATTCATACTGGTCGTCCACATCAGCTACTCCATGCAGGGAAATTAACTTTCTTTATCATGGTAGAACTTAAACTAAACTAAACAAACCTCACTCAGCAAACTGTTCTGGTACCTGGGACTCAGTTAACCAGTACTATACATATATAGTACAGTCGATCTTCAGAATAAAGGCCATCAGTCAATAAAAATTCTCAAAATACCTTCAGAATGAAAGATTATTTTATTTTATATTTATTTTATATAAAGTATATTTCCTCCTGGACTTATTGATTACATTACTGAGTTCTAGTGATTTCCGTTGATATTCTAACTTATGGTCTATTTACTTAACTCATATGCCAACCCATGTGTTAATATATGTAGTATGTATGCTTAATCCAGGGTATTTGATGTGAACATATAAGAACGTACAGCTTTCTGACTCTGCGGATGGAAGCGCGTACACAGTGCTTTTCTGTTGAAGAGTTCAAAGACGAGTGCGTCTTTTTCTCTATTCTCCACCCTCCCCCGAGTGCAGGCTGGAGAGGTGGACTTGCGGAGGTGGCTGGCGTGGCTGAGTCCCACTGGGGGCAGGGCTGGCTGGGCTCTGCTCACAGTGCTCCCCACTCTCTGGCCCAGCTGACGTTCCCAGGGGTGTCGGGGGGAACATCCACGGTCTGCCTGGTTTCTACAAGGACTGGGTCTCCTCGGCATGGAAACCATCACTGATCTCATCTCCGACAAATGGTTGTCTTTCATCCACTGTCCCTCCAGGCACTTTACTCATTAAGCTCACTTGGGCCGATCCCTTCCAATAGAGGAAAAAGTCCACGTCAGCACTGGGGTGATCTCGGCTCCTCGGGTCAGGCAGCTAGTCTTTCTGAGACCCGCACCAGCTTCAGCTTCGTTCGATTCCATCACTGAGGCAACACCATACATATTTTACATTTTAATTCATGAAATTTGCGAAGTAGCTTCTGTTTCTCAACCACGCTTCTGTTTCAGCTGTTCTCTGGTGAGGATGCTGGTCACTTGACCTGCTTTAGTTATTGTTATGTGACGGGGTCATTGTGTATACTCACGATTTTAATTTCATTTATATGGCGCAAGTGTCTTTTTAGTTTGGTGGTAAATCTTCATCTGCCTTTATGAAGGCTGACACATCATCTCTGGAAGGGAGTAAAAGAGAATGAGCCATTTAACACAAGCAGTCCCAGAGTTAATGCTTCTGCAGTGGTCATTTTTCTTTGGTCCAGGCCAATCTATGAAAACAGGACTATTTGCCAGGTGATTGTACAGATCAATAGCATATGCAGTCAGCTTTCAACCCACAGAAATCACAGAAAATACATATAATTTAATCTCTGCTGGCTGAGGGCCACCAAGCACATAATCCTCAATTCCCTAAGAGGGGCCCAGGCCCCTGCCCCCCTTGGTATCAGAGCGTGGCTTCCCCTTTCTCCTGCCACAGGGCGTGGGGACCCTGAACCTTCAGCTACCTGAGCCACTTGAAGAATGTCCGCTCATCACAAGGCTGCTGACCTTACAGTATACCAAGGTCACTTACCCACTCAGAGGTGGTTTAGAATATAGCTCCAGAGTTTACAGTTTCATCCAGAAAGGCTAGGTTCTGGCTCATGTTCATCCATGCTCCTTGCTTTCCTTTTTAGCATGTCCGATGTTGCTGAGACAGCAGCAAGGGACACAATATTATTGCTGTTGGCCACTGTGACGTCACTGAAAGGGGGTGTTGAAACGTTTCGAACCATGTGGGGAATATTTAATATTTACTCTTTTTCCCTTTAGCCTAGATTATCAAAAGTTGACAGCCAGCCAGTTTTAATATATTACACCTCTTTTCTCAGTGTAAAGATTGAGCAGATCCTGAACACCCAGAGATCTAGCGCCTTGGTCTTCTTCAAACTTTCACCTAACTTAGGCGAAGACACAGAAGGCTGCATTATCTGCAAAAGTTCTGAAGATAGGCCGGGCGCGGTGGCTCACGCTTGTAATCCTAGCACTCTGGGTGGCCGAGGCTGGCGGATTGCTCAAGGTCAGGAGTTCAAAACCAGCCTGAGTGAGACCCCGTCTCTACTATAAAAATAGAAAGAAATTAATTGGCCAACTAACATATATATATATATATATATATATATATATATATATATAAAAAATTAGCCGGGCCTGGTGGGGCATGCCTGTAGTCCCAGCTACTCGGGAGGCTGAGGCAGGAGGATCGCTTGAGCCCAGGAATTTGAGGTTGCTGTGAGCTGGGCTGACGCCACGGCACTCACTCTAGCCTGGGCAACAAAGCGATACTCTGTCTCAAAAAAAAAAAAAAAAAAAAGTTCTGAAGATGGTTAATATGATTACTGTAATATGTGACAGAATAAGGATTGAATATATTTTGATACTCTAGAATACGACATGGAAATCAAATTTAACTCATGTACATAGGAAAATCTACAGTTAAATTAAAAGAAGAAAAAGAAGAAGATGACGACCCACTAAGACCCAGCAGACACAGCTGGGAAATTTTTATATATATTGTGTGTATGTAGACACACACACATACACACACACACATGTTTGTGCATGTATACACACACTAATGTGTATATATAGGCACACATATACACACATTGCATAAACGCACATATACATCTGTTAACTCTGTAGCTCTGTCTGGATATGTATTAGGACTATGAATTCATACTAATATTTCCAGTCCACTCCAACACCACTGGGTTCATCGTAGCCCTTCCCCTTTCTTTATTTGTAGCTTATCT
Organism: Microcebus murinus; assembly: GCF_040939455.1. Classification (NCBI taxonomy): domain Eukaryota; kingdom Metazoa; phylum Chordata; class Mammalia; order Primates; family Cheirogaleidae; genus Microcebus; species Microcebus murinus. The sequence goes on from NC_134117.1 coordinate 2,267,507, forward strand.
CTTCAACAGGGAGAGACTTGTCTCATTATTTACAATATATTTACTTAGTTATTTAATGCCAATAAGGTAGTTTCAAAATTGCTAACCCTGTGAGAAACAGATTTACTAGCTGGAGTATAGTTTGTGTAGTTCTCTTTGTCTTTAGCCTTAGAGTTTCTAGTCAAAATGGTATTTTCCAAAGTTCTTTGCTTCAGTGTGGGTAGATTATTCATTTATGGTGTAGTTAGCTTCATTTGTTAATGTTTGTATTCAGTTTGGGATCCCCTCCCCCGACATCCTGGTTAATTTGAATTTTTCTCTTGTTTTTTGGTATGTGAAGCGTCACCATGCTGCTGCATCACGGAGCTGCGCGCTCCCTCTTCACGCCTGCTCCCATGCCCCCTTCCCACCCACTCTCCGCAGAGAAGCAGTCTCCTCCGTGTCCAGTGTCCCTTCCTCTGGCTCCTTTGCACAAGTGAGCAGATGCATGCATATTTTCTCATGTCCTCGTCTTTCTTACACGAAGGATGCGTGCCATAGATTCTTTTTTGCATGTTGTTTTTTTGGCTTGCTGGAATATTCCGGAAGTCACAGACCAGCCCATAGAAATCTTCCCCCTCCTTTTTACAGCTGCGTAGCCCTCCGGTATACTGTGCTGTGGTTTATCCAGCCACTCTCCTACGTAGGGGCACTGAGGTTGTTTCCAACACGCGGAAGTTTTAAATTACCTTGTGCAGTATTTTTCCCCCATGCTGTTGGAGGTGGGTCTTTAAGATGGGTCCTCAGAGGCGGCACAGGGCTTTGCTAGGACACCTGTGTCCCTGTGGATCCCTCTCCAGCAGTGTGGGAGACGCCTTCCTCCTGCAGCCTCTCCAGCAGGGGCTGCCTTACCTTGTTAAATTTTTGCAAATCTGATGTTGTCTTAATTTACATTCCTCTGAATATGAGTGAGCTTGAACATTTTTTTCATATGTTTGAGGGCCATTTTAATAACTTTTTTGTAAATTGCCTTTTTCTCAGTTTTTTTCTCAGTTTTGTTACTTTGTTCCTCAATTTTTATGAAAGTCTCATATATTAGACTTATTAGCCCCTTTTCTGTGTGTATGTTGCAAATATTTTCTTCCAAATTGTCAATTATATTTTGACTTTGTTTAGGGTTTTTTGGGTTTTGTTTTGCCCTGAAGGATTTTTTATTTTCATATAGTCAATTATCAATCTGGGTTTTTTTGCCTCTGGGTTTTGAGTCTTAGTTAGAAAATCTTTCCCTACCCTAAGATTAGGAATCCACTCATGTTTTCTCCTAGGAATTATATAGTTCTTTGTGATTAGATCTTTTATGTTTATATCCTTGACCCTTTGGTTTATTTGCATGGAGGGTGAGATATAGATCTAGGTTTGTTCTTTCTTCACATGCTTGTCTGTCGTCTTCCCAGCACCAAGTACTAAAAAATCCTTTCATCGCTTCTAGGCCTTTTGGCTGAGGTCAGGTATAAAAAGTCCATCTTTATCCCAGTGATTTGAGATGCCAGCCTTCACATACTTATGGGTTTATTTCTGAACTTTTAATTCTATCCCATTGGTATATTTGTTGTTCTATGCACCAGAACCACCCTGTTTAATTCAGGAGTATTTATGGTATATTTTAATGTCCATTAGCTTTATTTTTTTCTTCAGGGCCTTCTTGACTATTCTTAAATATTTTTTAGTTTGGCCTTTAGTATCAACTTGTGTACCTCTATAAAATGGTTTATTGGGAAGTTTACTGGGGTTATATTGAATTTACAAATTAACTTAGGGAGAACTGTCATCTTTATAATGTCAAATTATCCTATCCAAGAATAAGGGTTATGTTTTCATTTGTTCATGTCTACTTTAGTGTCTTTCAAGAACGTCTTACAGTCTCTTTGTATAGGTTTTATGCAATTCTTGTTAAATTTATTCCTAAATATTTAATCTTTGCTACAATTATTTTAAACAATGTTTTCTCTATTTACCGTTTCGTATTTTAAAACAGTTGATTTTTGAATATTAATTTTGTGTCACTGAAATTCATTTATTGTTTGAGTTTTATCATTGATTCTCTGGGGGTTTCCAGATATATATTTGATATCATCTGCAAATAGAAGTAGTTTTACTGTTTCACCCCTTCTTATGTGTCTGACTGATTTCTCTTGTCTCCCTAAATTGGGTAATCCATCTGTACAGTGTTGAACAGAAGTGGAGACGGCAGGCTTCTCTGCCGTGTTCCTGATCTTCGTAGGATGCTGCTAGTCTTACCCCATTTAATAAGGTACTGGCTTTTATCATGCTTGAGAATGTAACCCTCAGTTCCTGCTTTCTTTAACTTTTATCGTAAACGGGGTTTAAATTTTGTCAAAGGATTTTTCAGAATCTATGGAGATAATCAGATTATTTTTTCCTTAGACTTATTAATATGGTGAATGATATTAATGGATTTCCTAATATTGAACTCATCTTTCATTTCTGGAAAAAGTCCTACTTGGTCATGCACATGGTTTTCTTAGTGTGGTGTTAGATTCTGTTCCTTAATATTTTTACAAAGATATTCATGAATGGTCTGTAGTTTTTGTTTCGTGTTCTCTTCCTCTGGTTTATCAGTGTCAAGTTTACTTCATAAAAGGACTTAGGAAGTTTTCCTTGTTTCTCAGTGCTCTGGAATAATTTACATGGAGCAGTGGCACTATCTGGTCTTTGAGGGTTTGGTAGAATTCCCGTGTGAAACCATCTGGTCCTGGTTCTTCTTGTGGGGTAGTTGCTTAATAACTCTTTCTGTTTCTTCTGGGAAATCATCAGCTTAAGCTTTCTAACTCTAATGGGGTCAATTTTGGTAATCTGAATTTCCTTAGGAAGTTATCCATTTTCATCTGCCTTTTCAAATTCATTTGCATAGAGATCTGCAAAGTATTCCCTTAAGATTTTAAGAATTCCTTCCATTTCATTGGTTATTTCCCCTGTGCCATCTCTTATTTTCTATGTTTGTGCTCACTCCTCCTTTTCTTGATCAACTTAGCTAGTGGTTTGTCTATTTTGTTATTTTTTCCTCCAAAAACCAGGATTTAGATTTATGCATTAGATCTGTTTTCTCTATTCTCTATCTCATTAATCCTCATTAATTTCAGTCTTTTCCTTTATTATTTCCTTTCTTGAGTTTTCTTTTGGCTTACTTTCTTATTTTTAGTTTTTATGAGCTAGAAATTATTTTATTGATAAAAGTGTCAGTGAATTTTTCTGTGATTATTGCTTTAAATGTATTTCATGGATTCTGATAAGTAGTGTTTTCATTTATTTTTTAAAAATTCTGTGCTTTCAGTTTGCATTTCCTCTTTCATCTAAGAGATAAGACTCTTAAATTTCCAGGTGGAAGTGCTTGTGTTTGTTGTTAATAATTGATACTTTTTATAGCATTGTGATCAGAAAATAACGGTTTACGTTTCAACCTTATGGAAATTGTTTTTTAATTTTTAAATTTTTAATTATTATGAGTACATAATAGTTGTATATATTGATAGAATTATGGAAATTATTGATGCTTTCTTTAATTGATCAGTTGTTGTAACTGTGCAGTAGGTTCTTGAGAAGAATATGTCTTCTTTATTATCAGACTATAGAATTCAATATATATATATATCCATGAGGTCTACCTTGATTGTTTCGTTTAAATCTTCTATCTCCTTATTTTTGTATAGTAGACTGCCTTGTACTGAGAATGGTGTATTAAATCTCCTACTATTGGTATGTTTCTGGGTCTGCTTACATTTCCTGTGGTCTCAATTTATGGTGGTGGTGGTTGTATTATGTGGTTTGTGGATGTTCTTGAGTATCCTGTCTTCATTGTGAATGTGTCTTTTAGCATTAAAAAGTGTCCTTTGTTGTGTTGAGCACTTGGGCTGGAGTTCTGTGTGGTCTGCTCCTGCTTTCCTTCCCCTTTACTTCCCTGCCATGCCTTTGTCTATCCTTGTTATTTTTACCTTTCAGAATCACTTGAATTTAGGTATATCCTCATACACAGCATGTAGTTGCGTCTTGTTCTGTCCGCCAAATTAAAAACCTTTTTCTTTTAATGGGTAAGTTAAGCCCATTAGTATTTATTGACATGACTGACTTGTTTGCTTACAACTCCTACATGTCTTATAATCATGTGCACTTTGTTATATTTGCTCTTTTATCTTTGCTCTTTTATTGAGATTTTTTTATTTGGATTTAGAAGGATTTGTATTTTCTAGTGATTATTTGCATTCAAATCTATTTAATGTCCTAAGTACCCTATTTTATTATTTAACCTTTTACTGTCTAATTCTCAGGATTTTTTCAGTACGTTTAATACTCACCTATTGCTCATGTAACAATGAGCTGTACAATAATGAGAATTTTCCTCTCCTTTCTCTTCATCACCCGCTTTTGTTTCATTTTTTCTATTGTAGTTCATCATAGTATTTAAAATTTCTATATTGAATAAATCCATTAAGTGAAAAAAAGTCAATGTAGAAAATATTAAATAATAGTGCAGATAATAAACAAATTTAGCAAAAATCACGAAGGTGATTTGCAAGTGACTGAAAAGGTGGGGAGATGCCAATGCACCAAGAAGTGTCTTTTGGCCAGGGAGCTGCCCACCGTCAGGGCCTGGTTGCTCTCTCTGCCCTCCTTGGTGGCCGGTGGCCGGCAGGACTGTTTGCAGACGTCCTCCTGCCTGTACAGCTCTGTCAGTTGAAACATTGTTACCCTAAAAATACACAGAGTCTTGGGACTTTGGGACTGAATGCTTTCTTCTTTAGCATTGGAGCATCACTTTCCTAATTATCTTCTTTAGTTCATGAGGAAGCAAACACCAAGTGCTAACTTTCCCAAAGTTATCAGTTGTGGACTGATGGTGCAACTTTTGAAGTAAATAAAATTAATTTGCTCTTCGGTCGGTGCCAGTAAGAATTATTCACAAGTGAATTATTCATATTATATTAAGAAAGTACATAACTTGATACTAAGCAAAATGTGTTAAAGCATATAACTAGTTGCTTGAACAAAATTTATAGGTTTTGTGCATTTTCAATATCAATAAACCAGTCACAATGGTTTATTACAAGAGTTTCAGCCGAAATTGTTTAAAATGACTATTTTAAATCTATAAAACTAAGTAAGTATTAGACAATGCTAGGAATAATGAGGTTAAATGTAATTGATGGTTGTTATTCTGAAAAGATAAATTTTAAAGTCATCTCCTCAAACATCCTATAAAGTTTTCCAGCTCCACAGGGGTCTGTATTTGCAGCTGAAGTTTTCTGAAAGCAAACTCAATTAGAGTGTTGTGTGCTTTATGAGGCCATTTAAAGTGAAATTTTGTTTGTTTGTTTCAGAAACGGGCATGCAGGAGATTAGAAGCCAGTGGGCAGGAGCGCGGCTGCCACCAGGTGAATACCTATGCCCTGGCGCCCTGGGGCCCAGAGGCCTGGGAGCCTCCCCCGGGAGGCTGCCCCCCAGCTCCGAGGCCAGAGAATGGCCAGGGGAAGCCAAATGCAGGGGTATGTTTCTCTTCCCACAAAACGAGTTAGCCCATTTAAATATTTTAATAAAAAGTGTAAATAATCATTGTTCTGATACATCTGCGACTGTGATTTGTTAAATAGATGCCTCAGAATGGTGGAAGGAGCCCGGCCCAGCCTTGCCCAAGATGTATTGCAGGGGAATCTGTAAGTGCATTAACCTTCCTGCTGTGACATAAAAGATAGACTTCTTCTTTAATATTAGATCCATAAAACAAAGTTAATAAAAACTGCAATTATGTTTCTAAGGAAGGAAGGACGTAAATAAAAAGGTGAAGATTGATTTAAGCTTTTCTTAGCATTCAGTTGGGTGCAAACTAATTTGTTTGCAGCTTCAGATTGGAAATAGAAATTGCAAATACATTTAAAATTCTTTTTAAAAAACACTGTTTAGGGAATGGAACAGGCCACTTGATTTGGTTAAAATAAAGAATCATTTAAGGACATCTTGGAGAAAATACCTAACTTTCTCGTTAAATTATCAAAATAGGAATCAACATTGCTTTTTTTCTTTTTTCTGTTTAAGCTTTCCTTGCATGTTTCTATAAACTTCACATAAATCACAGATTTCAGAAGGAAACACAGTGTTCATACCATTAATTCAAAGTAAAGGGAGGTCAGAAAATGCCAGAGTCAAATTCTCAATCTCTTCTGTTGGGCAGAATATCATAAAGTATATATTAGCATAATAATACCTTTGTTATTAATTTTGAACTTACTCCAAGAACAAGTTAATATGTCTTTGATAACCTCTATAATTCTTGGGAGTTTTTTAATTTTAAATTTGAAATCTTAATATTGCAATAAAATAGAATTGTATTTAAATCCCACCTAGAAACCAGGAATTTGTGTGTATGTGAGTGTATTTCTGAGATTGCCCCCTAAAGATCTTTAGAGAAATGTATTGCTCTGTTTTTGATAAGCAAAAGATCAAGTCAATAACTTACAGAGATCTTCAACTGACACGTGTAGACTGCTGTGTTTTGCAATGCTAGGCACTGCGTTTGCTTTAAACAAAGACCTAAAACCATGACAGCGTCATCCAAGTGAACCTCTGATTATCTGAAGTCATTAGACAAGTAAGAAAACAAATGTTAGGGCAAAACTCACTCCATGAAGGTGTACTTTTCTACTTTTTATATTCTATCTTTGGAAGAATTTTTGCAGATTATGTTGCATTCTACTGGTATAATTCTGAACAATGGTGAAATTAAAGATCTAGCAATTTGGATTTAGTATATTTAGGTTGATTCACACAGCCACCGAACATACCCTGGAATGCAAATAAATACTTTACTTACTTTGAGAAATGTGATCCCATTATGGTCGAATGATGTATTTGCCAGTGACTGACTAGTACCCTTCTTTCTCCCACCCCGTTTCCGTGGGATGTGTCTTTCAGATCCCCCATCTGTTGGAGGCAAACACTTGGAGTGTATACAGATCCGTAATGCTCTGAGGGCTGTGTTCTGGCATGAATGGCTTAAAGGAAAAAATATTTAACTCAAGCCACTGATTGGACCTTTTTGGCTAATATTCTGTTTGAACAACAGTACCTATTTGATTAGGGTTTTTCCTTTCTTTGTAATTCCCCAAGCTTGCCTCTGTTATGTTTCATAGGAAAGGAATCTATGAGCAGAAAACTTACATTGATATGTAAATATCATTTTTTTTGTTAATGCTCAGTATTCTTTTCATCTAAATTTCAGAAACTGACTTTAAAAAATCAGTTTCCTTTTATTTGTAGTCATTCTCAATAAAATTTTACCCAGGCTTGGGCGTTTTAATATTTACACCCACTATTTCTAAAAGTCTTATGTAAATAGAGATTGAAATGTGAATTTGAAAAGTCACACCTCTTGATATTTGAACAGACTATAGCTGCATATATCTTCTTTTTCTAATAATATGGCTAGTTTCTCTCCTAAGCTTTTAAAATAATAAGACACTTACTATTTTTATATTCTAAAACATCAAAAGGTTCAGTGTTAAATAAAAAGCAAACAGTATTTTTAGAAATGCAAGATCCCAGGGAGTTGTGCTTAACAATAAATCACCTATGGGCAACGATTCCAAATTTCAGAAGACTTTATTAACCGCAGTTCCATTCACAAACGCTTGCCCGTGTGCACACGAGCGCACCCGCTCTCCTGGCCGCAATCCCCGTGGGTAACTCAGAACGGCTCCCTTGGAGCAAAGAGAAGCAAAGGTTGTGTCAGTGGTTGTTTTGGGGGAATTCTAACCAGGAAACTTGCACATGATTCTCCGCTTACTTGGTGGCTTTCCCCCAGGAAACTCCTTTGCATCCTGATTCGCTAGTGCCTTTCCGACCTCAGTAGGGTATCAGCTGAGCAGGTCAGTTCTCTTCTTGGTGCCTGAGTGCCGGTGGCCTTCTCTTCCTAAGCTTTTCCTTATTTTTATCATTGAGGCATTCCTCACATGTATAAGGTCTTCACTTCTCACATATGCAAGAACCTTTTCCGTAGCCTTTCTCAGACTCGTTTTCCACGTTGGCATTTTGGTCTCTTTTCCATTACGTTCGATCCATTCCGGCCTGTTGTTACAGTGGGTACTGTTTCGGGAGAGTCTGAGCTGGTTTTGTGCAGTAATTACTGTGCTGGTTCGACTCACAGTGCACGTTACTAGCCCTGAGTCACCCTGCTCACCTCACTGGCAGTCACAGCAGGTGTGGTGGGACCTGGGAGTGTGGCATCTGAGGCGTCCGCTCCCGCCCGGGGCTGGCTGCTTGTCCTCCCTGCGTGTGCCGTCTGGCACTGCAAGTCCAGAAGCGGGCACTGTCACCGGGAGATGTCCTTTCCTTTCCTTCCACAAGTGGCTCCTGAGCCGGACTGTCCCCCAGCAGCCCACTTCCTCTCTCAGATCGGCCGGGCTTGCCTGCGTGAGGGCACAGGGTAGCCGGGTGCAGTAGGGAAACTGTGCTGTTCTCTGCGATCCAGGCCAATTCAGTGAAAGCGTATAAGGCTGCCAGAGGTCTCCGGGGTCCTCAAAAGAAGGTACGTGAAGAGGAGAGTGGGCCTTACAAGGCAGAGAACTGTGGGAAGAACACAGGGCGCTGACGAGGAGAGAGGCGGTGTTTCCTCAGCACCGCAAGTTCCTGGTGGGATCTGCCCTCTACTGTTTTGTAGTGTCTCAGCGCTGGGACCTTTTAGGGAAGGGGCCACCCCCAGATTTTACTGGGCCGGCAGGATAGTCAGTTACCTGTTTTTTGTCAGTCCATCCCCCCTTTGGCTGTCCCCTGCCCCCCCTGGGGTGGAGACTACATTTCCTAGACTCCTTTACCTCTGATTCTGGGGGATTCAGCCAGTGTGAGGCGCTGGCAGGACACTGGACTATGGGGAGGATGGGAGGGAGCCGGAGCATTTCCCGCCCTCTCCCTCGGTGGCCCCAGCTCCTGCCCCTGAGGCCACGCTGCCTCCCTTCTGTCCTCCCAGCCCTCGGCTGTGGTGGGTGTTTGCTTGCTTCACCCTCCTGTGTGGCTTCTCATCTGTTCCGTCCTTTGCGTAGTCGAATCCTATGTTAAATTCTCTCTGTTTGAAATACCTGGGTTGGTTTTTATATTCTGACTGGCCCTTACCTGGGCTAATCACCTGATGAGGACAAGCGCTCCTAGGGGAAAGAAGACTGCTCTTTTCAACATGGGCCTCTGGGTCTGTGTTGTCCCCCATCTGAACTCTGGTTCAGGTGCTTGGTCCGCAAGCTCAGCATCCTGGAGTTCTGCGGAGCCCCTCCCAGGTGAGTCACACGGTGTTGTTGAGAGCCTGGACATTACATTAAAAATACAGTCAGGTCCTTCGTGTTGCCCATTGCTGATGTTCCTTTGCCGCCTTTTATCTGGGGCCGTTGGGTTTTATTGCTCAAATTGGTAGGGAATTGCCACTTAAAAGCCAATATGCAAAACATGATGTTGCTGGGTGTCATGGAGCTCCCTTCCCCCCAGGTTGATTTTGTATACCAGCCTGTTCATTAGCATTGTGAAGCTTTTTTTTTCATTTGAGGGCAAATACTAAGGGAGTAGTCTTACTAAGCCTCTATATTATTCACTTTTTGACATTGAAATCCATTGCCTGACAAACGTGTGTGTGTGTGTGCATATGCTTTGTATATATGGATTGATGTGTATGCATGTCTGTGTACATGGGGTTTGTGTATGTGCCGTGTATGTGCTTGGTGTGTGTGCGGTGAGTGTTCGAGTGCGCACGCGCACAGGCAGGCAATGCGGGAGGAGAAATTGAAGGCAGGGGAAGGGAGGTGTCTGGTCCAAACCTATTGTTTTGGTGCAGTTTTCCTCCGTAGGAACACCAGGAGGAGCCAAAGTATGATTATTCTGATTCTAAATGGATACAGTTTTTTCTGTGTATTTCTTTTTATCTCCAAATGCATGACCTTTAAAATATTTATGTTTGTTTCATTTACATATCTGTAAATGACTGGTAATTGCTTTCTACATCTGCAGCATCTATAAATACTGCACTATCACAGGAACCACGCAGAACCTGGTGATCCCTGCCTCCCCCCGTCTGCAGCGAGGCAGGGAGATGCTGCCTGCCTGATACGGCAGGTCTGAGTGTCAAGCCAGGAGCAGGGGCCAAGGATGGAAATGTAACATTCTGACATAGATTAGCAAAGATCGATGTGCAGCACTTCGCTCTTTGTGTCCTGGTTTAGCAACAGCCAGCTCTTGTCAAGCCTTTATTCTTACGTCCTGAGAGAAGAAAACACAATCATGGAGGGATCAACAGGGGTTTCATTGATCACTCTGTAAGAATCAAATTGCGCTCCTTGCATTTTTTCCCTCAATTTGCCAAGGATGCTGGAGTTCATCGGTCTAACCTGTCAGTTTACAGATAAGGAAAATGAGAGGTGGCCGGAGCCTGAGAGCTCTCCTTGGAGCCCCCTCCTCTCTGCTCTTTTTGGCTGATCTGTGTGTTTGTGGATGTGCCAGCCTCACTCCCCCTCGCTGGCGGCCCGGCAGCCAGCTCGCACCCGCTGAGAAGTGTGGCCGCGATACCGTGGGTCTTTGTGGGCATCATCCCCAGACACAGTGAGAGGTTCTGGCTAAGACACAGGGCTGATTTATTCCAGCTGTGAGGGAGTAGGCTGGCTAACGCAAGAATCGGACTGTGTCAGTGTAGCCACATAGGAATGGATAGGAATAGACGAGTTTGAATAGACTACTGACGACATCTTTACATATAGCTTCTGGCACTCTCTGACTGTAAATTTTCTGGAATATGGATACCAGAAAACTACTTTTTTTAAAAAATTAACTGTTTTTAGATCATTTTCAGGTTCTAAAGGAGCTGAGGGGCCTCATGTGAGTAGAAGGAAAAAATGAAGTACAATGTAGATTTCCTGCAAACATGTGAGACTAAACCAATGCAGATATGTCCACCTCCTGCTACAGAGATACAGGGTAAACTCTTTAAAATTAAATACATAGTTGATCATGTAGTTAGTGAAGAGAGAAAACAAAAGCTGAGCAGTAGGTACATACACATTCCTTAGTGGCCATTATTGGGTCTTGACCATTACTGGGTTTGGTCCTAGAATGGGCCCAGGGGCCAGGGACTAGAATTCTAATGACTGAGTTAGATGTGGCCTAACAAATGTGGGAGCTAGAATTTGCGTGAAGTTCAGAGTCTCAAAATTCTGACTATACTTTAAAAGGGGATTGGAAATTAAAATACCAGGCTACGCATGGGTGTGGGCTCCAAGTGTAGTCTGTCTCAGTGGTACAGGAACCAAAAGTCAAAGCCTTAATGTAATAATAGAGACCATTGAAGTCCTTGATGCCATGGATAGTGGTAAATGCAGAATTATCCTGTAGGCATGCTTCCACCATCCAGTACATATAATATTCAGAGACAAAACAACTCCCACTGAGGATAAAATTGCAAAAAAAAAAAAAAAAAACCCACACATAAACAAATCCACTATGGAGTGGGGGAAGGTGTCAGGAATTATAACAAACAAGAATCCTAATCTTCAAGAATCTGAAATAATAGAAAAGAACTTGAAGTTTATTATAAAGTACAGGCATACTTTGTTTTAATGCATTTCATTGTGTTACACTTTGCAGATACTGTGTATTTTACATATTGAAGGTTTGTGGCAATCCTGCATCAAGACAGTCTGTTGGTGCCATTTTTCCAACAACATGTACTCACTTCATATCCCTATGGCATGAAGCATTTTTTAGCAATAAAATATTTTTAAATTAAAATATATATGTTTTTAGATATAATGCTATTGTACTCTTAATAGAATAGACAGTGGAGTGTAAACATAACATTAACAGGTACTGGGAAACCATAAAGTTTGTATGACTCACTTTATTGCAATATTTGCTCTATTGTGGTGGTCTGGAACCAAACTCACAATATTTCCAAGGTATGCTTGTAATTATTTTAAATTTCCCAAAAATGATTAAAGAAGAAGCAGAGCTATAATAAAAGAAGACAGTATAAAAAAATATTGGAAGGTTTAAAAAAAAAGAACTCCTAAAATTGAGTGATACATTCACTGAAGTTTAAAAAAAAAACAAAAAAACATCAGATTAGACACAGTTAAAGACAGAATTAGTCAATTAGAAGATAGATCTGGGGAAATCATCCCAAACACAGCAAGAGAGAGAAAAAGGTGGGAAGTACGAAAGTGTGATTAGGAAGATAGAGGAAAGAATGAGACGGTCCATTAGGAAATCCAGAAAGAAGAAATTTAGAAAATGTTGAGAGAGAAATATTTGAAAAAATAATGACTGAGAATTTTCCAGAATTGAAGAAAGGCATGTGTGGCCAAACAATTTTGAAGTAGAATAACAAATTAAGGGAGGTCACCTGTCAGATATTAAGGTATGTTACAAAGCCGTGATAATTAAGACACTGTGTTATTGACCCAGGGTAGACAAACCAAGGAAACAGAATTGAGACCTTTAAACATGCATATATGGCAGTTTGAAGGCATTAAAAATCATATGGGAATGACAAGGTACTCTATAAATTGTGCTAGGACAACTGACTATCCATATACGAAGGAAAATAAAATTAGATCTCTACCTCACACAAAAGTTCATTCTATGAGGTGGAGGGGAGGGTTCAAGAACCTTAATATGCCCCCCCAAATACCTTTAAAACTTTCAATAGAAAATATATAATGTGGCTACATATGTTAAGACACATTATATATCAAAATTCCTGCATTGTTGTTTAAGAAGAGGCCATAAAGCAGGGAAGACATTTGCAGTGCACAAAATAGAAAGATGAGGTTCTCAAATAAATATACACATCAGTGTCCAGCAGATAAATGGGCAAAGTGTATGAACTTGCAGGGCAGAGAAGAGGAAACCCAAAGCAGGAAATATAAGTAGATGTTCAACCTCACTCGTAATTTAAGGGCTTGCAAATTAAACCATCAAATTAGCAGAAAATAAAAACATCTGGTGATGTAAGTGTGGGTGTGGTGGTGGGGTTAAAGAATGCATTCAACTTCCTGGTGGCAGTACAAATTGATGCAGTGACTTTGGAGAGCACGTATCCAGTAAAGCTGATGGTGGACATTCCTGGTGACCTAGAAGATACAGCCCTAGGCATATACATTTATAGATGCCCAAGGAAATATATACACAATGTTTGTTGTGGTGCTATTTGCATAGGAAAAAGCCAGAAACAACTTAAATGTCCATTAATAGGAGACTGGATAAATGAGTTGGGGTATATTTATTCAATGAAATATTGCAAATAGCGGTGAAAATGGATGAACTAAAAAAGAAATTACAGGAGGAGATATAGAGAGAATGATAAAATTATATACAGTTTTAAATGTGGAAAACATTGATACATTATCTGCTAAAAGAACAGAAGCATTTGTGAGGTTGATAAATGTCAAGTTCAGAACACTGAGGTTATTTCTACAGAGCGAGTAAGGACTCAGGATACAGAGGGTGTTCTCATGATGTCTGCAATGTGTTACCTTTTCAGCCCTGTGGTGGTTCATGAGTGCTATATTGTTGTCTTGTGCTTTTGCTTTTTTTATATCCCTGGAGAATTGTGTGAGCCTTGGGCATGATGTCTCCACCCACGGATACGTCAGTGAGACAGGTGAGACAGGAGGTCATCAGTGACAGAGAAGAATGTGTAGAACTGCTAGAGACAAAGGACCAATTATCCATGAAAAGACAGTAATCTGACAACAGATCTCATTAGTAACAGTAGATGCCAGAAGACCTTGGAATGGCATCTTGGAAATACGAAGGGGACTGCGCCTGTTTGGGCCTGTGGGCAGGCTGTTCTAGGCCTTGAGCTGGGATGGCACAAGTGGTGGGTCTCCCCACCCCGCCCAGAAAACTCAGCTATCAGAGAGAACATAAGTAGATCAATAACAATGGGAGAAACTGGGAAAGGTATCAAAAAGCTACCATGCCAGGTATTTTCCAGATTGAGAAAACCCCATATGCAAGAACACATGGATGATTTAACATTAGAAAAACTACTATATTATCTGATCAGAGGAGAAAAAAAATGATTGTCTTAATAGATGTAGAAACATCATTCTGTTAGATCTAAAAAACTATTCATAATAAAAATTTAGCTAACCAAAAATGGGGTTTATCCTGGTAAAAGTTAAGGACATTATACTTAGGGGACACATTTCTATTATTGAAGAGAAAAGGACAAGAGTGTTTGCTGTCATTACTTAGTGTGTTAGCATCCCTAGCTAGCATAATAAAATTTTTTAAAAAGAAACAAGGGGTGAAGGAATTGGAAAGGAAAAATATAAATTATTGTTTCAAGACAATATAATTGTCTATGTAGAATTCAAGAAAATCTACAGATAAACTATTAGAACTAATACTCAGCAAGGTTGTTGAATGTAAGATAAACATGCAAAAGTGAATAGACTCTTACTGGTAATAATCAATTGGAAAAAAATCTCATTTACATTATTTCTTCATGTGGATATGAATTACTAAGTAGAGTCTTTTTATTATATCCGAAAGGACTCCCTTCAGTATGTCCAACAGGGCAGGTCTGCTAGTGACAGATTTTCCATTTTTGTTTATCTGAAGACGTCTTAATCTCTCTTACCATTCTTGAAGGGTAGTTTTGTTGGATGTGAAATTCTCAGTTGGCAGTCTTTCCTTCGTTGCTTTGAATGTGTCGTTGCACTGCTTGGACTCCCTGGCTTCTGACGAGAAACCAGGTGTTGACGTCACAGAGGATCGTGACGTGACGTGTTGCCTCTCCCCTTCCGCTTCCAAGATTTTTTGACTTAAAATAGTTCTATTATGATGTGTCTAGGTGTGGATCCATTTGGGTTTTTCCTAGTTGGAGTTAATTGAGTTTCTTGGATGTATAGATTATTGTTTGTCATCAAATTTGAGAAGTCTTTGGCCATTACTTTTCCAGTATTCTTTGTGCTCCTTTTTCTCTCTCGTTTTCCTCTGGGACTTCTCTTTCTGTGCGTGTGGATTCACTCACTGGTGCTCCACGAGCCTCTAAGCCTCTGTCCACTTTGCTCCCCCTCCCCTTTTGTTTTTCTGTTCTTCAAACTAGATAATCTCAGTTGGCTTCGGGTTTACTGGTCTGTCCTTCTGCCTGCTTAAATCTGTTGTCAAGCCTGTTTGCTGAATTTTTTATTTCAATTATATTTCTCAACTGTAGAATTTCTGTTTATATATATATATATATAATTTCGGTCTTCTTTAATGATATTATCTATTTTGCAAGACATCAGTCTACTTTCCTTTAGTTCTTTTTTTTTTTTTTTTTTTTTTTTTTTGAGACAGAGTCTCACTTTGTTGTCCAGGCTAGAGTGAGTGCCGTGGCGTCAGCCTAGCTCACAGCAACCTCAAACTCCTGGGCTCGAGTGATCCTTCTGCCTCAGCCTCCCGAGTAGCTGGGACTACAGGCATGCGCCGCTATGCCCGGCTAATTTTTTTTTTTATATATATATCAGTTGGCCAATTAATTTCTTTCTGTTTATAGTAGAGACGGGGTCTCGCTCTTGCTCAGGCTGGTTTTGAACTCCTGACCTTGAGCAATCCGCCCGCCTCGGCCTCCCAAGAGCTAGGATTACAGGCGTGAGCCACAGCGCCCGGCCTTTTCCTTTAGTTCTTAATGGTGATTTCCTTTAATTGTTTGAACATATTTAAAGTAGCTGATTTAAAGTCTTTGTCTAGTAAGTCTAGTGCCTGGGTTTCTCTTCTGTCTGCCCCTCCACATTCACTCCCCACTTTTCTCTGCTTCCTGCCCCGGAAGCCAAGCTGTATGGTCCTCACTAGTAAGGCACCTGGGCTCTCTAGTTTTCCTTTGGGTTCAGCCCCTGGGGGGGTGTGGGGAAGGCAGCTGGGGACTGGAGAGAGATGAAGAGGGAGGGCAGGGTACCCGGCCATGTCCCTTGGCCAAGGTCACTGTTCCTTTCAGGGAGCCAGCTGTGATGCCACATTCCCGGTTCCGGTAAGAGCTTCCTGCCCTCGTCCCTTTGGCCGGGCCCGCACTGTCCCTGGTGGCTCCCTTCTGCAGCTTCATGACTGACCCTTTGTAGTAACCCTTTGTGCACCCTCCTCTCCCTGCACACCCTCTACTTCCTGTGGGCTCCGTAGGGAAGGGTGCACGCCCACTGTAGTGGTCGCCTCCAAGAAGGACGGGGGAAGAAGAGGCAAGATTGTGGTGTGTGTTCAGTCTGCACGGGGCACAGGTAGGAATTATAAAGATATTTCATTATGCCAAGACGCAGGTCAGCAAAGTAAGGATGATTGTCTTAGATGTCAAACAACTGGGCTCAAGCCATCCTTCTGCTTCGGCCTCCCGAGTAGCTGGAACTGCTGGTGTGCACCACCATGCCTAGTTAACTTAAATTTTTTTTTTTTTTGTAGCGATGGGGGTCACTATTGCCCAGGCTGGTCTTGAACTCCTGGCCTCAAGTGATCCTCCTGCCTTGGCCTCCCAAAATGCTAGGATTATGGGCATGAGCCACTGTATCCTGCAGAGGAAGGTTTTTTAGAAATAAAGTGGGAAGTGTTGAAAGGGTTCATGCTCTGTGGCCAGCACCCCATGAGGAAGTCATCGCAGCAAGGGAGCTGCCAGCAGGGGTGAGGCTGTGCCCCAGGGAGCGGGAGGGGAAGAAGGTGCTCACCAGGGAAGCAAGAGCAGCCAGACCCGAGTCCCTTCAGGGTCCAGTGTTGGGTGCAATAAAAACTCCCTCTTCAGAAAACGACTTTCTGTTGCTTGGTGGAAAAATACTGGAATTGCGGTGTCCTATTTCCCACCCTGCCTATCAGACGCCTGTCAAGCCTACCCAAAGAGGAGGCAAGGCATTTTCCCTGTCCGCTGTGAGACGCATAGTTAGGCCGCCGTTCTTCCTCCTGGCTCTACCGACCGTGGACTCAGTGCCTGGCATTCCTCGTCGGCCTTGCTGCTGCTGGCTGGTGTGTGCCGTCCGTGAACCTGAGGGCTTCGGACCTCACTGGACCCGCCCTCGTCCAGATCAGGGACGGGACCAGGCTCCTCTTTGGGTGTCACTGTGGGCTGTGTGCTTTGAGAGAGACCATGCCAAATGGAACGTGTTGGGAGGATGAACAGGATGACGGCAGGAGCTTGCGATCGTGTCGGGTCAGAGCTTCGGGTGGAAGGTTTAAACCAGCCATGTCTAAAGGGTCTTCTGCATCTGAGGTTCTGAGTCCCAGTCCTCATGTTGATGTGGCTCTTCCTTTGTCCCCAAGCCTTATCTGCTCTGTCTCCAACATGTCTCCCAAATATACCTCCTCCTCAAACAGGGTGAGTAAGGATGGGGGGCAGGAGTGAGACATCTCCATTAACAGCGTTTTGTTAAAAAATCATTTTTTAAAATTTTAATTTTTTTTTTAGAGACAGAATCTCACTGTTGCCCAGGCTGGTCTTGAACTCCCGGGCTCAAGTGTTGCTCCCATCTCAGCCCCACGAATAGCTGGGACTATAGGCATGTGCCACCACACCTGGCCATTTTATTTTTTGAGTTACGTGGTGGTGACGACAATGACAATGATGAAATTGATTGAAAAGCACTCCCCCAAGAGAGGCCCGTTGTCTCCTGGCCCCGCCCTTCCCACAGCATCTCGGAGTGAGTGTCCCGAGCCTTCGCTGGCCCTGTCCCCGCAGTGCACTGCCCGGAGCTGTGCTGCTCCCACCGGGCTCCTGCTACTGAGGGTCTCACCGCAGACGAGCTGCGTGGCAAAGAAGTTCAGAAAATGCTGCATGCTTCCCCTCACCTTTTGGGGGTTTGACGTACATTAGACTATTAAAGATCTTTTGAGAATTGCAGAAAAGAAATGTGTTTCCAAAATGTCCTTTTATACAGGGATACCTGTTAACCGTATTCAATTCTGAGACTATTTTGGGAAACACACGCCCATTGAGTAAATTCAGCACCTCAGTTCATCGTGGCATTCAGGGCCTGACCTCCCAGACCATCTCTCATCCCCGCCCATGTGCTCTGTGAACCTCTGGCTCCAGCCATCACAGATAGTTCTCTGGTTCTGGAACATTCTGACCTCATGCTCTTCTCGCTGCTTGGGATGCCTCCTCCCGCCTCCTAAGAGTCAGGGGCCGCCCGAGATACCTCTCCTTATGCAGGGCCTCCTCCACCCGCTCAGCAGGGAGAGCCCGTGAGCCCTTCCCCGGCTGCCGCGGCATTTCATTCTGATCACTCGAGTGCGCCGTCGACAGGAAATCAGTACACCGCCGTCCAAGGCTCCCGTCGGGTTCCCGGGGCTCAGGGCAGCGCCCGCCTTCCGGGAAACAGGGACATCATCGAGGACTGGACTGCTTTGTCCCCCCCTGCCCAGCCCAGCCCACCCTCCTGGGCCTCAGCCAGCCCAGGAGTCCGTTTGTCGTCGTGGCGTAGTCCTTGCAGGACAGGGAGGCCACGCTTGCACTGCCTGTGTGCCGGCGTACGTGGCCAAGTGCGACAGGCTCCTCAGTGCTGGCGAGACCTCCCACTGCACAGTGCTGCAGGGTCTGGCCACGGGGCCGTCCCAGCCGTCTGGTGCTCCCAGTTGTTTCTGCAGGGGAAGGGGAGAGGCGCGAAGCCTGCTCCGGGAGACCAGTCGGGCTGGGGTCCCTCGTGGGGCTGCTGTGAGCCTGGGCTACTCAGATGTCCCCCAAGAGGAGCTGCTCTTGTGTCGAATCCTGATTTGACATTTAGACATCATCATTTTTTTAAATTTATTTTATGAATATGTAGATAACACTTTCATTCTCCTGTTTTTCCTCATAGTACTGTAGAAGAAGAGGGAGATAACATTTATTGAGAACATTGTGTGTACCAGGCACCATTGGAAATGCTTTCAATGTCTCAATCATAGTGTAATATATATTGATATATCATACGTATATTACTATATACATGTACTCACCTTAAAAATTAGGGTATTGTTTACGAGCCTTCGCCCAGTCATTTCGAACGACGCGCTTCATGTTGGTGAATGTATGGCCAAGGTGTGTTAATTTGGCCGAGGTAAATTAATTCCCACAATATGCTGTTTTATCTTTGTAGGGGCATTTTAACCACACTGAGAATCGTTAGAGGACGCCCGCTGGAACAAGGAAGACTCGGTTTTGGTTTTGAGCCCTCCGTGTGCGGCAAGCGTGATCTCCTACAGAAGCGTGTGGGCGCCCGCCTGCTCAGATCACCCTGCGCTCCCGCCAGGTGGCGGCTCGTCCTCTCCTGCAGGTAGTCCCACCGTCCCTGCGCGAGAGAGAGGCGGGGATCCACGCCACTTCAGCAGAGCCTCCCCTCAAGTGCGTCTTACGTAAGAGGCAGACGAATCGCGTTATTTAAAGGCCTAAAAAGACTCCATGTCAAACTCTGAGGCGCGGGAACCGTGGCTTATGGAATCATACCCAGATGCAGTCCCCTTTCATACTTTTCAGTTGTTTTGTGGCTGTGTTCTGGGCTGATTATGTACTTTTTTTTTTAACTAAAAGAGTTATTTTTGTATTTAAAATGCTGTATAATCTTGAAGTGAATTTTAGTAAATGCTAGTGTCAAATCCGATCTGTATAATTCTCCAACCAAAGTTATCAGAGACAGGACCCTTTTATATTAAAATGGAAATTGCTCTTTTTCTCTTGGGTTGTTTTTTTTTTTTTTCTGACTGTGGAGACTGGCGTTATTTTCCCGGGGTCTGAAGGCTTCCTGAGATGTCCTGCTCACGTGATGGGCAGGTCCTAAAGACACCACCAGATTGCAGAATTGATCTCAAGTTTGTTAACCTTCCCAAGCCACAGGAGGGTCGGAGCCGCTCGTAGGCTCCCTGTTCTCATCCCCCTGTTCACAGGGGCCGTGTTCCCTGCCGGGGACAGTTGTCAGCATTGGCATGTGGGAGGGCCCAATGTGTGAGCAATCTGGGTCCGCAGTGGCGGGGGAGTTCCGTGTTGGGACGCCGGAGTTCCGTGTTGGGATGCCGGAGTTCCGTGTTGGGACGCCGGGGCAGAGGCAGAGAGGCGCGGAGAGGAAGCGAGCGCAGTGCCGTTGTAGCAAGGGCTATCCGGAGGCACAGGACGCTTCTCCACTAGCCCTGAGCAAGGTCCCAGGGCTGCAGCTGGACCAGAAAAGTGCCGATCCATGCCAAAACCACCAAGGCTGTGAGAGAGGGAGAAAGTATTAGGATTTCTGGCCTTAAAAACTATTCTTTTGAACAGCTTTTGTTTGTTCCTCTCTTTTCAGAAAGAGATACACATCTTAATTTTTGTTGAAAAAAATGAAAACTCTTAGATTCACATTTTTTTGTGTATGAGTAAACTCTTCCTTTTCCACCAGATTCACAGAGAGAGGAGAAGCCCACGTATTTACTGGTAGGTGTTCTCGTAATTGCAGAAGCACACAGACTACCCCCGCTACTTATATGATGGGAACACTTTGGTAGAAAACAGCCCCGTGCTTTCCCTCCCTGCGGGAAGTGCCCTGATCGCGTCTCCACCAACATCCCACTGTGGGGCCTCGGTGCGTCCTGGAGCCTCCCGTGCCAAGCTGTGCAGCGGGGACAGCAGCCACAGGGCTCGTCAGCACGTGCAGTGCATGGCGGCTGCTCCACGTCTGCCCCCTCCCCTCCACGCACGGCCCCCCAAACCCAAAGCAGGTCTTCTGTCCTGAGAAAGCAAAAGGTCACGACAGATTGCAACAGTGTGGAAATGACAAATGGGGTGAGGTGCAGCTGGCCAGATTGTGGGGACCCAGCAGTTTATCACAGGTGCCTGCCCTTCTTAGACCGTCGTGCGAACGCCGGGCACAGAGAAGCCGGTCGAGAGGCATCTCAGGGCGCGTGGCAGTGTTTCTCCGCATTTCCAGTTTAGTACAGTATAAAATCAGAATGCCCTGAAAGTCCAGCCTGCCGGCCAGCTTTCTAGGCTTGGCACACGCCTCAGCCCCATCATAGGTGGCCTGGCCCCGGCAGGGTCCCACCGTGGCCGTGCAGTCCTGGAGCCCGGTGTGGCCTGGCGGCCCCCACGGCCCCCACTGACAGCCTGCCACAGCTGCCTCACCAGGCCGGCTCCAGAATCACCCCTGGCCTCCAGAACAGCCCCTGCTCCCCAGCCCAGCCCGCCTCCTTTTGGGTCCTGCAGCCTACAAAGTACAAGGAAAACAAACATTTTGTTAGAACTGTTGTTTTAAATGGCTTTTTAGTGATTATTTTAAACATAATACTTCATTGTGGAAGAACGTGGAAGATACAGAAAGGAAAACAAGCCAGTGCATCCCAGATGGGCACCGGCTAACAGCCCCAGGTGTAGACTTCTCTAACTGAATGCTGTATAGCGAATGTCCTCCCAAATCATGGTGGGAAACCGTCACTTTTAAAAGACCGCAGAAGATCCCACTTTGGAAGAGACCCTCACGTTGGCGGCTCCTGCAGCGGTGCGGAGCGTGGCCTCCTTGAGTCTGCGGCTTGCGAGTCTGCAGGTCTGGAGATGTCCTCGCCTCTGCAGGGGGCCGGCGTGCCGTGGGGGCCGCACCGCGCTTCCTGCTGGGCTCACCTGGAAGACTTCGCTCCCCGCAGAACCGTGTCCCCGCCCAGGTAATGCGCCAGCACCGCGGTGCTGACACGGCTTAGCTCACGGGCAAAACCTGCACAGATGTCACCGAACTGGGTTTTGACACCCCGTGACGAGCATGAAACAGGATTATCCCTTTAAAGTGCTTCCTCTTTGTTTTCTTGTCAGAAGAGAAGGAAAAAGACATTTTCTTACACCTTGAGGACAAGACTACACGTTTATGTGTGAATAGTCATTAGATAAGTTTTCATTTCGTTTTTAAAGTATAATCTGTCACTATTTTTTGTGTGTGGGGGCTAAAAATATCGAAACAGACTTAATTTGCAGAAAAAGTTTATCACTGTTTCTAAACCAACAAATCATAAAACTCACTTCAGAAAATTCAAAAGCACGATAAATGGTTAACAAAAATAGGTTAACATCATTTGAAATGTTTTGCCTCCTTTAAAATATGGCTTATTTCCAAATTTGTTTTTAGAACATTAAAAGAGTATATCTGAAATCCATACTTATTAAAAAAATTTAAATTGTAGGTAAGTAGAAATGAAAATAAGTCACCCATAATGCCATTACTCAAAAGTAACTCATGTTGATATTTTGATGTGTATCCTTCCCAAACTTTCTCCGTGTAAACATCTGCACCCATAAGCATATACTTTTAATGTTAACATCGTGCACATCTCTCCATGGCAATAAATACAAGATTGTCATTTTAAGTGGTTACATCAAGTGTCCTCAAACTACCGGGCCGCCTAGCACATTTATCCGGCCCTCCGGGTGTTTTTGCCGCCACTGCCTGTCCTGCTTAGCAGCCGACTCGTCCTGGGCCCACAGTGCACACTCTCTAACGGTCTGAGGTACAGTAAACTGGCCCCCTGTTTTAAAAGTTTGGGGACCCATGGGTTACATGGAATTCCATTGTATGTACCAATACATGGTATTCCATTAATGGAAACACCACAGTGCATTTACCCAGTCTTTTCGTAATGAGCATTTAGGTTGCATTTATCTATCTACTTACTTGCTGTTAAAAAAAAATTTACTGTATAAATATTTATGTACACATTTTTGTAAGGTCTTACAATTATATTCATAAGAGAACATTCCAGAAGTTGAATTGCTAGGGCAGAGGGCCCCTGCTGGTTTCCTGCCCTCTGGAAAAGTGGTACCAAGAGCCCATGTGCCTCCCTTTTGCCCAACATTGGGCAGAGACAATCTTTTTCTTTTCTCACTTGGAGAGTTTTGAACACACACAGAAGTTGGCAGAGCAAACAGTGCAAGGAGCCCCGTAGCTCTCCTCCCGCCCCGCAGTGGTTGGCCGTTGCAGGCCTGCCCAGCCACTGCCCCCACTGCACTGGAAGCAAACGCCAGGCATACTATGATTTCAGCTGTAATATTTTCAGTGTGTCTGTCCCAAACAGACATTTGAAAAGCATAACCATGATACCATTGTCACTCCTAACACAAAATTTATAGTAACTCCTTCCATTATTAAATATCTAGTTTTTTATCAAATTTCTACACACTTCATCAATTTCTTAAATGATTGTTTTCGTTTTGTTGTGTTTTTCACAACTTGTTTGAGTCGGGATCCAAACAAGGGTCGCGTATTCTGCTTAGCAGATGTGTTCCTAAGTCTAGCGGAGGCCCCCTCCATCTCTTCTTTCCCTTCGAAATGCATTTATCAAGAAACTAGTTTGTAGAGTTTGTATCGATTTTTCCATTATAATTGCATGTCCCTCGCATCTTACCTGCTTCTCTGACCTCTGTATTCCCCGTAAATTGGTGGTTAATCCAGAAGCTCGAGCAGATTCAGTTTTGATTTTTTCGACAAGACTCCTTTGCTGATCCTTGCTCGTCTGATCCCTGCTGCTGACGTGGTTTTAATTGCATGTCACGCATTACGTTTCGTTTATGCTCCCTAGCTGTGTGTGTCTTCTTTCATGAACTTTCCATCTTTGCCCATTTTTCTGTTGGAGTGTGTCTTTTCATTATTTTTAAGAGTTCTTTATCTTAATATATTTAGTCTGTTAAGTCTTGTTATTCTCTCATGTTGCAGCTATTTCTCCCAGGTTGTTATTTATCACTGTCTTTTCAGTGATATTTATGTAGCCCCTGCCACACAGAAGTTTTTCACTGTTATATCTGTCAGCTCCTTTTTTGCTGGTTTCTAGCCTTGTAGTCCTTTAAGAAAGGCCTTCCAGCCGGGCATTACAGCACACGCTGTGGTCCCAGCTACTCTGGAGACTGAGGCAGGAGGATGGCTTGAGCCCAGGGGTTCGAATCCAGTTTGGTCAACATAGGGAGAAGACCCCCCGTCTTCAAAAAATAAATAAATAAGAAAAATAAAGGCCTTCCTTTCACCGAGATTATTTACATTATATGAATTGATTATAAATCCATTGCATTAATAGCTGGATCTACTTTTGTAGATCTACTTTGTAAATCCATCTGTATTTTTGCATGATCCTGATTAACATTTAAAACTTTAGCTACAACTTTTTGGGTGTAAAGGGTAATATATCTAACTTCATTTTTCCCCCAAATATTAACCAATTATTCTAAGAACAACATCTTTATCCATTAACTATCAATTCCACTTCTATCATATACGAGGTGGTTCTGCAGGCTCTTCTCTGTTCTTTGATTTGTCTCATCTGGTGGCTGTAACACTGTGTGTGTGTGTGTGTGTGTGTGTGTGTGTGTGTGTGTGTGTGTCTCTGTGTGTGTGTCTGTGTGTGTGTGTGTGTCTGTGTGTGTGTCTGTGTGTGTGTGTCTGTGTGTGTGTGTCTGTCTGTGTGTCTGTGTGTGTGTGTGTCTGTGTGTGTGTCTGTGTGTGTGTGTCTGTCTGTGTGTGTGTGTGTCTGTGTGTGTGTGTCTGTGTGTGTGTGTCTGTGTGTGTGTCTGTGTGTGTGTGTGTCTGTGTGTGTGTGTCTGTCTGTGTGTGTGTGTCTGTGTGTGTGTGCCTGTGTGTGTGTCTGTCTGTGTGTGTGTGTCTGTGTGTGTGTGTCTGTGTGTGTGTCTGTCTGTGTGTGTGTGTGTCTGTGTGTGTGTGTCTGTGTGTGTGTGTCTGTGTGTGTGTCTGTGTGTGTGTCTGTCTGTGTGTGTGTGTCTGTGTGTGTGTGTGTCTGTGTGTGTGTCTGTCTGTGTGTGTGTGTCTGTGTGTGTGTGTCTGTGTGTGTGTCTGTGTGTGTGTGTCTGTGTGTGTGTGTGTCTGTGTGTGTGTGTCTGTGTCTGTGTGTGTCTGTGTGTGTGTGTGTCTGTGTGTGTGTGTCTGTGTGTGTCTGTGTGTGTGTGTCTGTGTGTGTGTCTGTGTCTGTGTGTGTGTGTGTCTGTGTGTGTGTGTCTGTGTGTGTGTGTGTGTGTCTGTGTGTGTGTGTGTGTGTCTATGTGTGTGTGTGTGTGTGTGTAGCTTTTTTATTAAACACAGTTGCAGAAAAGTGAACAGAGGAGCGCCCAGGTCTGGTGCACGCGTGTGGGTGAAGGGTTCCTTTCACCTCTCCCTGTTGTTTTCTTTGTCAAAAGAAGATTTCTTTCTCATGTGCTCATGCTTCCAGATCAACTTTTAGGATCATTTTGTCAAACTTAAAAAATAAAAACCACATAAAATATTGATTGGATTTGTGCTGCATTTATTGATTAATTGCAGGATACAGGGTAGCTTTACAATATTGAAACTTGCCCAGACATAGTACATTTTTTTTTCTGTTTTATGTTGTTAGTGCAGGTCCTCAACCGTGAGACCCATCCCAGGCCATCTTCGTTCGGTTACGTTTTCTGTTTGCAACTGTTACACCAGATCGGTTCCTGAAAAACTGCTGCTTAAAACTCGCTAGTGCATTTTCCCTCAAATGCAAAGGGAAGGACTCGGGTCTCAACTGAGCAACACTGTGTGCCGCACACGGTGCTGGAAACTTCACACGCATTGGCATATTCGGCCTCGAAAACTCTTCGGGAGAAGAATCATCTTCATCGTCCTGATACAGATGGAGGCTCGGGGAGGCCGCGGCGCTGGTCCACCGCCAGCCCACCTGGACCCAGACCGGCCTCCCCTCCCGGCCTCCCCTCCCGGCCTCCTCCACGCTCTCATCGGCCGCACGTGGACCTCGGGGTGCGGGCTGGGCCTGGTTAAAATGCAGGCTCTTTAGGTCTGTGGCGGGGCCGGGGATTCTGCATTGTGAATAGCCTCTCAAGAGGTGCCGCCGGCCACACTCTGGGAATCGGGGCTGTTAGAGCGCACTGCCTGCCTGAGTCATCTAGGATCCAGTAAAGTGGGATCCTTTGTGGAGATGCAGACGGTTCCCTGGCTCTGGAGTGGGAAGCACTCTGTCTTCTGGATCAATTGGAACAGTTTACTCTGCCAGTCTAGGAAGCCTCTGTCACCACTAGTGACATCAGGAGGCTGGGCAGGCCACCTGCCTGGGATCCCTCTGCCACTTTCTAACATGTGGGCCTGTGCCTCACTTTCCCCCTGTGTAAATGAGACAGCAGCACCCACGCCACAGCCCGCCCTGAGGAGTCAGCAGGGACGTTCCGTGTCTGAGACTTGGGATGCAGCGTGGCCGCCGTAACCACGGTTACTATCTCGTGTCTGTGCACAGGGCCTCAGAGCAGGTCCGGCCCGACGCCCAGGGCCACAGGGATGTCCGTGACTAAGGAATTAAAGCCAGGCCTCTCCGCTGTTCACACGCTGACCCCGCTGTTCACACGAAGCCCCCTCCCCACAACCACAGGCCTGGAGAGCTTCGCCCTCCCCACCCGCTCCGCCCCTTAGCTAGCATTCTTGACTTTTATGCAGAGTCTAAGGGACCTCTGGAGGCTTCTGGCCCATCAGTCACCAGCCTGTGAGCACATCTGGTGAGGGTTTTCTGGCCAGGGGTTTCACACGGTCACCGTCAGGTCTCCTGCACCTGGCGGGAAGACAGGCTGTGCTGGCGAGCCTGGAAGGGCGGCGGGCAGCGGGGGTCTCATGGGTGCAGAGTTGCCGCTGGGGAAGATGAGGAAGCTCTTTCCAGAGATGGACGGCGGCACGACAGAGTGCACGTACTGATGCCGCTGAACCGTGCACTCAGACATGGTTAAAACGGTAAATTTTATGTCGTGTATATTTTCACCACAATGAAAAAAACTTACAGTGGCTCGATCTTTCCCTTTCTCTGGAAGAAATGGCAGTGTTTCTTTCCCCGATTTCTCACTGCCGATGGACAGTCCAGACAGGAATTCTCAGTCACCTGCTCAGGAGGACTCGCTGTCGAGCTGGGCGCGCACAGCGGCTCTCGGAGGTGCTTCCTCCTCCCTCGCTGCTCCGCCCGCGCAGTGGAGCTGCTGAAGCGCCCTCTGGACAGGAGCAAGAGGAGGCTCTGGACGAGAGCAGCCTGCCAGTGGCGCCGCAGCTCAGCAGGGCTTAATTGCACATGGACTAAACACGCGGTGACTTTCTTAGCCCCAGATCAGCACAGACACGCTTTCTGGCATCTACATTTACATACGTGAAGACAGTCACACAAAAACAGACGTAAGTCTCATTTATTCATTTATTAAATGACCAGTACTAAAAGGAATAAAATTATTTTAAAAGATATAACCACCAACCACACAGTGTGTGTATCAACGAAAGTGATGCATTAGATGCCGCTCCTGGTGAGGCCCGTTCGTATTTCAGGAAAGCCAGTGCTCCAGATTTCTTAATTTTTTCAAACATTCACGACAAGCCTCTTAATAATTCATTTGAATTAGCAGAAGAAATTAAATCTCAGGGGTCATAAATGCCTTATCCAATTCTTAAAAATTGCTGATGATCAAAGATGACCCCATGGCCATTTGCATGTCTTCTTTGGAGAAATGTCCAAAGCCCATTTTTTATTGGGCTATTAATTTTTTTGCATTTTTTTATATTACTATATATATGTATATATATATATTTTTAAAGACAGGGTCTTGCTTTTGCTCAGGCTGGTCTCAAACTCCTGAGCTCAAACCATCCGCCCACCTCGACCTCCCAGAGTGCTATGATTACAGGTGTGAGCCACCAAGCCTGAATTTTTTGCTTTTGAGTTGTGCAAATTGCTCACATATTTTGGAAAGTAACCTCTTATATATGGTTTGCAGATATTTCCTTCCACTCTGTAGGTTGCCTTCGCATCCTGTCGATTGTTTCCATTGCTGTGGAAAAGCTTTTCAGTTTGATGTAGTCCCACTTGGCTACTTTTGCTTTTGTTGCCCGTGCTTGTGGGGGCATAGGTCTGAAATCATTGCCACAACTCATGTCCTGAAGCTTTCCCCCTGGTTTCTTCTAGTTTTACAGTTTTGGGTCTTATGTTTAAGTCTGAATCCATTTTGATTTGATTTTTTTTGTATGGTGTTAAGATAACGGTCTGATTTCATTCTTTTGCTTATGGATATCCAGTTTTCCCGGTATCATTTGTGGTTTTTTGTTTTATTTTATTTTTTATTCCAGAATATTACAGAGGTACAAATACTTTGGTTACATAAATTGCCTTTGCACCACCTGAGTCAGAGCTACAAGCATGCCCATCCCCCAGACAGTGTGCTCAGCACCCATTAGGTGAGAGTTTACCCATCCCTCCTACCCCCGACACCTACTCAACACCCACTGAATGTTATGTCCATATGTGCACATAAGTGTTGATCCATTAGTACCAACTAGATGGTGGGTACGTGGTTGTTTCTGCATTCTTGTGATACTTCACTTAGAAGAATGGGCTCCAGCTCCATCCAGGATAATACAAAAGGTAAGTTCACCACTTTTTTATGGCTGAATAGTACTCCATAGTATACTTACACCACATTTTATTAATCCACTCATGTGCTGATGGGCACTTGGGTTCCCCAATATCATTTGTTGAAGAGACTGTCCTTTGCCCATTTTGTATTCTTGGCACCCTTGTTGAAAATCAGTTGATGATACATTCATGGGTTTATTTGTGGACTCTCTATTCCATTGGTTTCTGTGTCTGTCTTTATGCTACAATAGTGCCATACTGTTTTTATTACTGTAGCTTTGTAATACATTTTGAAATCAGAGAGAGTGATGCTTCCAACAGATACATGAAGAGATGTTCAATGTCACTAATCACCAGGGAAATGTAAATCAAAACCACAATGAGATGTCACCTCACACCTGTTAGGAAGACTGTTATCAAAAGCAAACCAAAACAAAACAAAGAAGACAGTGTTGGTGAGAATGTGGAGAAATTGGAAGCCTTGTGCATTGTTGGTAGGAATGAAAATTGGTGCAGCCACTCTGGAAAACAGTTAAGTTCCTCAAAAAAATTAAAAATGGAACTACCATATGATCCAGCAATCCCACTTCTCAGTATGTATCCAAAATAATTGTAATTAGGATCTTGAAGAGATATTGGCATTCCTGTGTTCAATTGCAGCCTTATTCAAAATAGCGAAGATATGGACTAACCCTAAACATTCATTGAAAGATGGATGGATAAAGAAAGTGTGGCGTATACTTACAGTGGAGTACGATTTAGCTTTCAGAAGGGAGGTCCTGTCGCATGTGACACCATGAATAAGCCCGGAGGACATGAAGTGAAATGAGCCAGTCTCAGGTGGACAAGCACTGCCTGATCCCACCTGTGTGTGGAGTCTACAGTTGGAATCAGAAAGAGCAGGGAATGGAAAGATGCTCACCAGGGGCTGCGGGGGGGGGGGGGGGGGGGATGGGAAGTTGCAAATCAGTGGGCGTGCAATTTCAGTTATGCAAAATGGCAAGTTCTAGAGACCTGTCAGTACTGCATAGGGCCTGCAGATAACGGCCCCGTATGGCACACTTAACACTCTTGTTAGGAGGGTGGATCTCAGGTTAAGTGTTCTTACCACAATAAAATTTAAAAAACACATTGACAGGTGACCCTCAGTGGCACTGGGAGGGAGGGGTCATGCTTGCTCTAGTTCTTTCCATTCGGGTTCAGACACTGCGGCTCCCCCTGGGAATGCCCCCATTCCGTGGTGGCTGCTAGAGGGCCTGCTCTGCCCCTGCCCAGAGCCAGCAGTTCCTCCTTGAATAGATGGCAGCAGAGTGGGCCGAGGCTCCGACAAAGCCGCCTTGTCTTTCCAGATGGTTCCACTTAGCACGTGGTTTCACTGACGTCCGGAGTAATTGATAGATGCTCCCAAGACTCATTGTTCCAACGCCCGGGCTTTTGAGAAGCCCTCGGCGGCCGCTGTGCCCGGACTCCCACCGCCGTGCCTGCAGTCAGGGGGACAGCACGTTCCTGACGCGGGTGGAAGTATTCCTGGGAGGCCCTTCCAGGACTTACTCTGGGAAACACTATCGCAGACGTAGAGGTGAGAACTGGGTCTGACTCCATGGTCCCGAAAACCTTATAAATAACTGTTTCGTTTTAGCAGGTTAAAAAAATCCTGCAGCAGCTCGAGTATTATTTATATTCTTTCCAGCTCCCCATCAGTCTTAGAAAGTTTAGGTTTTAGCAGAACAGAAAAGCCAGCGTTGTGTCTCTGCCTCCACGCTTGTTGACACAGCCCATACGCACCGCAGATGCGGCTCCTATTTGGTTGCACAAGCTTACTGTCCAAACGACCTCCACCGGCACCCGACTGGAGTCAGCAATGTTTGGAAAACACTCTTAGAACATGTATTTCTTTCCTCCTCGAAGTTAATGCCAGAATTTTCAAATGCTCTACTAATAATTTATCCGCAAAGCTACTGGGGCTCACGAAAGAGCATGGAAGATTAGTTGGCCACTGGTCTTATCCACTGGCGTCCTGGTCTAAGCTCTTACTTTAATCCCTTGTTTTTATTAAAATAGCTCCTAATATTGGAACAGGCAGTTTATATTTGTGATTAGGCAGGCACAGGGCTGCTGTATGACAGCAAGGTCAGGGGGGTCCAGTCATGTAAGATCAGGACGCCGTTGCTGTGGGGCCGGCACAGGCCAGCAGCCAGTGGGGGCACCAGTCCCCAGCCCCACCCCGCTCGTCCTGGCTGTGGCACCTGGGGGCAGTAGATGTCAACCTTCTGCAGAGGCCACCCGGAGGGGCCTGGAGTCACACCCACGCCCCTGTGGCCCAGAGCTGGCAATGGACTCCCCACTCCCGCACCTCCCCCTTGGGGTCCCTTCTAGGGGCTGGCGCAGGAGGACAGATGTGCATCCTGCAGAGAAGCTGCTTCACACGGGGGAAGGCGGGAAGGCAGGAAGGCACTCCTGCTGGTGGCCCTGTGGGTGGGGGTGGGGAGGGTAGGGAGGGGGAGATGAGACTCCCAGGCAGTTGCGAATCACAACAAAAGCAGAAGCAAATATGACTGGGTGTTGACAGTTTTGGTGAGAATGTTTGTTATTTTTTTGTATTGTTCTATTTTTTTGTATGTTTCTTAAAATGTTCTTTCAAAAATTAACTTTGGATAAGGAGCAGATCGGCCTAGCAGTGCGTAGAAGGACTGTAGTCCCAGCCACCCCCGCTTGGCCCACTAACGGGCCACTGTGCTTGGCTGCCGGTCCCTCCAAGGTCCCTGGGACAGGAACTGCCGGCTGTGTCCGGGGACTGGCTGCAGGGCTCCAGGACTTATGTCCTATATTCAAGACCTTTCCCTTGCCACACGCTCCCTCTATTTAAAACAATCTATTAGAATAATTTCTTCGATAGAATCTGAGAGCCAACTCTTGTTTCTTTGATTGCTTGTGTAAAATTAATCCAGATGTTCCTTATCTTAATTGAGGTAGGAAATGTCATGTATAGATTTTCAAGTTTCTTTAAAAAAAAAAATCAGGTTTAAAGCCCTTACACTATTTTCCATTTTGCCTTTGTGACTAAGGGTTTCCGTATTTCAGTGGCGCTTGATGCATTTCAGATGACTCTGCCGTCCTTGACCCCCGCCCCGCCCCGCCCCCACCTGCCAGGCCAGGGTCCCGTCCAGACGCTCTGGGAAGCCGGAAAAGGTGAGGCTTCCTTCCAGGTTCCGGTCCTAGTGCTGCACACATAGAGGCCCAGTTAATCCCCTGGTGGCCCTGTAGGCAGCCACTGTCATCAGTTTGGAGGCAAGGAAGCTGGGACTGGGGCTGGCGGGGCGAGGCCAGGACGATGCTTCCCTCAATGCCGGCCGGAGCTCCCTGGCGCCTGGGCGGGTCCGGCACCTGTTCTCAGCCTCGGTTTGCACGGATTCCTAACGAGCATCAAAACTTTGGAAGCCACGGCCACAAGGAGGCCCACGGAGCGCTTGGCCGGGGCCAGCGGGATGCAGTGAGGGGGTGAGGCCGCCTGGGTCTCCTTCCTGCTTCCCAGGCAGACGCACCCCTGCTTCGTGTTTCCAAATCCTGCCCACAGCCCGTTTCTCTCTGCGGGTGATGACTTTCTCCTGGTTACAAAAGCGAGAGACCCGCACGTGGAGAGGCCCTGAAGACACACAACAAACACTTGGAGACGAACTTAAAACCTCCCTTAATTCCGTCACCCAGCGACAGCCGCTTTTTAAATGGTGCTGCGTTTCCCTCCTTTGAGTCCCGAGCATGCCATACACACAATTCGATATTCTGAACTCTCCACTTACTATTGTATGCATTTCCTATGACTTTCAAAACTCTAAATGTTATTTTAGAGAAGTCCTCAAATCCCAAAAACCAGTACCAGGTCCCACTATCGGACTGCTCGCCCTCCCCGGGATCCGAAGCTGCACTTGCTACACGCTGTCTGGAAAAGAACTGCCAGGAAGCCACTGCAAAGTCAGTAAGCTCTAATCAGCCACAGCAGGAGCCCGGAAGACCCTGCACTGGGGGCTGCAGGCCCCGAGTGCCTGCCCAGGACCAGAGGGGCACCCGGGCACCTGCGGGAGCGCCGGGACCAGAGGGGCACCAGGGCACCTGCGGGAGCGCCGGGACCAGAGGGGCACCCGGGCATCTGCGGGGGCAGGGTGCAGCAAGGCCCCTCTGGACTGAGGAGATCCGGGCTCCCAGGGGCCGCCCGGCCCACTGCTCGTCAAGCCTGTCCTGCCTGAGTGCTCTCCACTGGAATCCATTGCTTGGAGTCTGCTTCTAAAATGAACAAGCAACAAAGACGTGGCACACAAGAGTGGAAAGGGAACTCCTGTGCACGGGGCCTCGTCCACCCGGCTGCATGGTGGGCGCTGCTTTTCCCGAAGTGTCGGAAAAGGAGCTCGCCCCAAGCCCCTGTCGCTCCAGGCCAGCGCCTCTTCCCATGCACCCTCCACCGCATGATCTTCCTGTGGTTGAGATCGGAGTGTGAGGTGCCAGCCGGTGACCCCGCGCACCTGTGCCTGACGTGGAATGTGCAGTCCGGGCCTCAGCTGGCAGTGGGCACAAGCCCCTGATCCGCCTCAGCGATGCACCTGGGACAGCGCTGGGGAAGAAGCTGGGAGGCCCAGGGGCAGCTTCAGCCTCGCACATTCCAGGACCTCTGCTGGAGGAATGGAATATACCACGAAAACGTCTCCCAAGCGCTCCCTCTCACTCATGAGCCTCCTCTGCAATGCACAGTTGGCAGGGAAACTTGGTAGAACTGGGCATCTGGGACTTGTGTAACCATGGAGCCAGGGGATGGCCTTTGGAGGCTGAAAGTGGCCGAGGTCCCTGCAGGCCTCCCTTGCCTGGGCCCTGCGGATCTGGAACACAGCCAAGTCCACTCACCCTCGTCCTGAGTTAGGGGTTTGCCCAGCTGTCCTGAAGCCCCAGCCAGAGCAGATGAGAGACTGTGCTGGGGACTTAGCATGGGAGTCCGGCCAGCCACAGACCGAGGTGATGACCGGGCAGAGGGTGGGGGTGCTGGAGGCTGTGCACCCAGGGAAAGGGGGAACCAGTTCCCAGCCGACCTGCCTGGGCCTGGCCAGCAGGCGGGGCATCCACACACTGGCGCTGCACCCTCAGCCACAGACCGAGGTGATGACCGGGCAGAGGGTGGGGGTGCTGGAGGCTGTGCACCCAGGGAAAGGGGGAACCAGTTCCCAGCCGACCTGCCTGGGCCTGGCCAGCAGGCGGGGCATCCACACACTGGCGCTGCACCCTCAGCCGCAGTGGCAGGGCCAGGGGGGGACTACAGAGAGGCCGGCCTAGAGCTTTGGGGGCGAGCTGGGTAGCTGACCTCAAACACAGATCCACAGAGGGCTGGCTGGGCTGCCATCACCTCCCTGCCTACCCACTGCTGCCCTTGTCTCTCCCGTCCTCTGCCCGCTGAGCTCCACCTAGATGACATGGGGGCCGTGGTGCACCACAGCTGTCTGTGATGAGCTGCAGAGGCAGGAGACAGACTGCAAATTGCATTGGGGTGGGGGGCACTGGCCCAAACGCCAGGCTGCCAGACGGGAGCATTCACCTGTCTCTGGGCTGCTAAGGCAGAGGACGAAAGGAAGCACACCTGCTGTCTAGGAGAAGCCACATTATTTTTTCCAGGTGCTAAGTCAGAAAACTACGTTCAGTGGATCTTTTGTAAATCACATGGATGGGCGGTGGAGAAGCATGCTTGGCTTGGATGTCCCATAAGTATGCATGTCTCAGGGAGCTAGGTTCACGTGGCCAGGTGTCACTGACCTCCACAGGTTTGGGACAGGAGTGAGAGGAAGTGGACACCCCCATCACTCAGCTCTGCCAGTTTCATCCGGGGCTGACTCGCTCTGTGCTCAGGGCGCCAGGGAAGCCTGGAGTGCAGGGGTCCCGGCTACTTAGCGCAGGGGAGGCAGGTGCTTGAGAGAGAAGCTGCAGGTTGAGAGCTGTGGGCACGGCCAGGGTGTGAAGGCAGCCTTGGGGAACACAGGATTCTGGAAGCCCTCAGCCCCAGTGGTCCTTCCGGTGCTTCCCTACCAAGCCCCCAGCCCCCATGGCGCCTTGTGGAGACCCAGAAACGTCCTGTGCAAATGCTCAGAATGAGAGCAAGGGAGCCTTCATTCCCCTGGCAACGACAATGCCAGGAACACAGTAGCACTTAGGGAGCACTTCTGCACAGCCGGCACTCTGTAGTGCTCTACTTGGTGGGCTCTTCCTTCCACCACAACGCCAGGTGGCAACACCAGGGGCTTCACACCAGACTGGTCCCTCTGTGAGATGAGGACACGAAGCCAGAGAGGCTGCAGAATGCACACAGTGCGTCCCCTAAGTCAGGCAGGGGATTGGGTGGCTGATCTTGGAGCCCACCTGGGTATCAGCAGGAGTCTAGGCCAACCTCAGTGCCTGGCTGTGACGAGCCAGGTGACCACTGTGGATGGCAGACACAGCTCTTCCAAAGAAGCACCTGGGTACAAACGCACGCCTTTCCTTGTGATTCAACAGCGAGCGGTACTGCCTGACAGGAACACAGAGCGTGAGCATGCGAGCGTGCACACGTGCGCGCGCACACACCTGACAGGTAGAGTCACAGCGCCCACCTCCCCACCTGGCGCCTCCAGAAGGGAAAGAGCTGCCTCTGGGGGCCGTAACTGCCGCCTCCTGGGGACGTGAGGCCCACGTGCTGCGCAGGTGCCTTGACTGCAGCAGGTGGGAGGCTGGCAGCAGGTGGAAGGGACACGCCCGGCTCCCGCCGGGTACCGGGGGGACTGCAGGGGGGGCTGGCTGCGGCGCCACCGTGACTCCAGGGGAGGTGGCAGCTTTACCTATTTAAAAGGAGCATGGCCGGCTTCCTATCTGAAGAATGTTTCCCCGGAGAGACCACCACCATTTGATCTATTTTTGATTAAAATGTAAAAATTAAAAATTAAATCAAATGGTAGTGTAACTCCTTGGGGAAAACACACTTCGGTTGTGAAGAATTCCCCACAGCAACCTTGAGACTCTACGACAGCATTGTCTCATCTGTAGGTGGTCTTTTTATGTCACACGTAATTAAAATGAATTGCGGCGAGAAACACCAGACGGCCGCCTTCGGTGCGGTCCCGCGCTGGCGCTGCCGGAGCGGCCCCGGGGAGGCGCGGGCGGCGGGCGCGGGGACCCCTCCGCAGCCCCGCCCGAGCCCCACGCCCCCCACGGCCCGCCCACCCCCAGACCGAGCCCCGCCCCACCCCCTGACCGAGCCCCGCCCCACCCCAGACCGCGCCCCACCCCCTCTGACCCGCCCCCAGACCGAGCCCCACCCCCTCTGACCCGCCCTGCCCCCCTCTGCCCTGCCCCACCCCCTCTGCCTACCCACCCCAGACCGCGCCCCACCCCCTCTGCCCCGCCCTGCCTCCCAGACAGAGCCCCACCCCCTCTGCTCCGCCCTGTCCCCCCAAGACAGAGCCCCCCACCCCCTCTGCCCCCGCCTCTAGCCCTGCTCAAACCCCCACGCCCTGCCCGCCCCACCCCCGCGCCGGCTGGGAAGCGGGGTTCACGCGGGAAGGATGCCGCTCCCCAAAGGGCGCGGTGGCCGGGGACTGCGCCTCGGGACGGGTCCAGGTCTGCAGCTCGCCCGCGCTGCGCCCGCAGCCGCCCCCCGCAGGTGCTTCCCGGCCGCCCCGGAGTCCAGGCGTGCGGGTGCGGCGCTCGCCCGGGGCGACACCGTCTTCGCCGCGTTTATTCTTTGAGACCCCGCTTCACGTGAGAATGCCAGAGAGTAAGCACGTGTGTGGACCAGGCTCCGGGACGGCGCAGGTGCAGGAGGGCGGCGCCGTCCAGGTGTCCAGGTGTCCTGCTGAGCTCCAACCCGGCAGTTTCAAGCCTGCAGCGTGCAGAAACTGCGAAGAAGACGTTCGGGTTCGCGAGCCGTGGGCAGGTTTTACCTGGAGGAGGCGGAGCCGCCCTCCCCGGGCGCCCGCTCCTTTGTTTGGTTTTGGGGGGGGCTGCTTGCTGCACAGGCAGGAGAGTCCTCTAGCAGGGGTGCAGGTGGTGCCACGCGGGGAGAGGGCCTCGCAGGCCGGGAGAGGAGACCAGAGAGCAAGGGCGACTCACAGGTGGGGCGGGGGCGTCCTCCCACCTGCGGCCTAGACCGTCCTAGCAATGGGCATGTTTCAAACTTACATTTTCCAGAGCGGTGTGGCTGGCATTTGGGAGGGGTTCTAGATGTGATGTATTTTGTAGGTTCCTGGGTGACAACTCTTCCAATTTGTTTTAATATTTTAACAAATTAATGCTCTTAAATTATCTGAGAATACCAACATGTTTGTTAATAATAATCAATTTTAAGTATATCAGCCCCTTAACTTCCTTATTTAAATTTTTTTTTTTTTTTTTTTTTTGAGACAGAGTCTCACTTTGTTGCCCAGGCTAGAGTGAGTGCCGTGGCGTCAGCCAAGCTCACAGCAACCTCAATCTCCGGGGCTCAGCGATCCTCCTGCCTCAGCCTCCCGAGTAGCTGGGACTACAGGCATGCGCCACCGTGCCCAGCTAATTTTTGTATATATATTTTTAGTTGGTCAATTAATTTATTTCTATTTTTGGTAGAGACGGGGTCTCGCTCAGGCTGGTTTCGAACTCCTGACCTTGAGCAATCCGCCCGCCTCAGCCTCCCAAAGTGCTAGGATTACAGGCGTGAGCCACCACGCCCGGCCTTAAATTTTTTTTCTGCTCGTGGTAGGAGCTTTAAAAACCTTAATGTTATGGAAATTTCAGCCGAACTCAACAGCAGGGAGACTGGGAGAGAGCCCGGAGCTCCTCACCCAGCTGTGGCAAGTCCTGTTTCCTCCCTCTCTCTCCTAGGGCTCTTTTCCTGGAGTGAAAATCCTTAATTCACCCTTAAATACTTCACTATGTGTCTTTGACAGATAAGGATGTTTTGACACCGCTTTGCATGGGTACTCCTCACAAAATTATCAGTGGCCCCTTAATATAATCTGATGTCTAGTTTGTGTTCAGTTTTCCTCCAAGTGGTGACATCTGTCCACCCCTTCTTTCCCAGAATTTCTTTGCCTACTTTTTTTTTTTTTTTTTGAGACAGGGTCTCGCCCTGTCACCCAGGCTAGAGTGCAGTGGAGTCCTCACAGCTCACTGCAGCCTGGAACTCCTGGACTCCAGGGATCCTGCTGCCTCAGCCTCCTGAGGAGCTGGGACTACAGGCATGCGCCACCATGCCCAGCTAATTTTTCTATTTTTTGTAGATACGGGGGTCTCGCTGTATTACCCAGCCTGGTCTTGGACTCCTGGCCTCAAGAGAGCCTCCTGCCTTGGCCTCCCGAAGTGCTAGGGTTACAGGCGAGAACCATGGAGCACAGACTCTGTCCACACTTTCACTCTCAGTGTCTTGCCTCCTTATGCTGGCTGTCCGTAGGCGTCCTAGGCTTTCTAAAACATCCACGGGAATGATGAAACCAGAGTGTGGTTTTGAGCAGCTCTGGACCTGAGACAGACTCTGCACACACACACAGGCACATATACACATGCAACCCACGTGCCACACTCATACACATACCCAAATATGCACTCCTGTGCACACACATACATGCACTGACATGTGTGCTCACACATGGGAGGTAGACACAAAACTGACAGCAAGGAACGAATTTCGAATATCTGCGGTGCAGCAGCAGGGGGATGGCTGAGGGAAGAGAGCGTGGAGGGCCAGGCCAGTGGGGTCTTTGGTCGGAGCGGCTGGTGTTGGTGGCTTAGGCAGCACAGAAGGGGTGTCAGGGCTTCAGCCCTCAAACACACTGGCATAATCGTCCAGGACAAAGACTTTTCGAAAATGATGGTGAAATCAATCACAGTATTTCTTCTAAAAAAGTGACCTTATCCATTTCTAACTCTTCTAAGAATGTAAATTTAATGAAATTAGCAGACTTTTCATTTTCTAATATATTTCATTGGTCAGTTAATTAAGCCACATGCAAACTCTCCTAAAGTGGTTGACACTGTTGCAGGACGCTCTTTCTATGTGCCGGCGGCTCTGCCCATGTCTTCTCATCTAGCAAAGCAGTGGTCCAGCCCTGAATCCCGACAGTGAGAGCCACCGCCCCCAGGGTCTCACATCTTCCCACTGATGCCTGTAGAGCCCTACCGGCGCACATTTGTATGTGTGTGTGTGCATGCATGTGCATGTGTGTGTGCTTGTGTATACTTGTGTGAGCACACATGTGAGTGCATGTGTGTGTGTGCATAGGAGTGCATATTTGGGTATGTGTATGAGTGTGTGCACGTGGGGTGCATGTGTATATGTGCCTGTGTATGTGTGCAGAGCCTGTTAAAATTATACACAAAAGTCCTGCAACATTTTTCTCTTACCATGTCCTGATGGTCTTTCCCATGATGCAGCTCATCAGCACAGACGGAACTTCCGCATCATTGTAAGAGCCAGGCGTCATTACGTTGAATAGACAAACAGTAACTCACATAACCGGGATCCTGCTGATAGATACTTGGGTTGCTCTTGAATTTTGGCTATACCAAAAGATGTTAAATAAGTTAAAAATGCAAATCAAATATACAAGATATTATTTTTCTGTCAAGTTGGCAATGTTTTAAAGAAATTAAAATACTTAGTGCTGGGGAAGATGTTGGAGAATAGACACCCAGTCACTGCTGGTAGCAATGAGTCGTCTTCCGGGCAACATCTGTTAGTGTTCGAAGCGGCCCTGCTCTCTGGCCCTTGGCTGAGCGCAGCTTCCCTCGGCTCAGGAGCTTCCCTAAGGCAGAGCAGAGCTCAGTCGGGGTGCACTCGGTGCAGGGAACAGGCAAGACCCTCAGGGCGGGCAGCACCTCCGCCACCTAGTGTGGCCTCTTGGAGGTCTGGGGGTGGTGGTGGGTCCTCAGGCATCCCTTTGCACACCGGCTCATGTCCAGGAATGTCCCCCACCCCCAGCAGGGAGACCAGCACGGTGTCCTGAAGCCCCGGGGCTCTTGGCGCCCCTCGCACTGGCCTCTGGCTCCACTGCTGTGGTCTCTTTGGGATGAGGCGCGTTACACTGGAGGCACGCAGGGTGGAGCAGAGAGCCACAGAAGACTTACTGATGTCTTGTTCCGGTATGTAGGAAGGACTTGACCCCAGCACTCCCTGAGCTGTTTTGCAGAAGAAGCCCTGCTGTGACCTTCGCCTGGGAGAGACCCAGCTACTCAGACGGGCTTGTGTGCAGGCTGGGGGCAGGCTGCTCCGCCCCGTGCGGGGACATGGCCCTGGGAGCTCTTTCTGGACTGCTTGGCAGCACGCTAGCTGAGACACGGTGACCTCAGGGGTGACCTCAGCCCAGTAGGGACAGAGGTTGGGCACAGATTCCAGGCCTCCGGCTGCTGGCTGCTGAATTCTCCAGCATTCCCTTAAGGAGGCGGCGTCCAGGCCCACCTGCTCGGGCCCAGCCCGGTGTCCCGTGGAGACGTGCGCGCTCGTGCTGAGCCTGTGAAAGCCGGCTGCGGACTTGGCTTCCCCAGGCAGGCCAGGTTCTCATGGTGGAGCCTTGCGCGGTGCCAGCTGCATGGTCTGTCACGTTCCAGCACAGATCATGCCTGCTGGCCTGCTGGGGACAGCAAACCGGTGGTCACCCACTGGGCTTTCCCTGGAGGCAGCCAGAGTGCCCCTGGGAAGGGCGAGGACCCAAACAAAAGAGTGTAGGAGGCCGGGCGCTGTGGCTCACGCCTGTAATCCTAGCTCTTGGGAGGCCGAGGCGGGCGGATTGCTCAAGGTCAGGAGTTCAAAACCAGCCTGAGCAAGAGCGAGACCCCGTCTCTACTATAAATAGAAAGAAATTAATTGGCCAACTAATATATATATAAAAATTAGCCGGGCATGGTGGCGCATGCCTGTAGTCCCAGCTACTCGGGAGGCTGAGGCAGAAGGATCACTCAAGCCCAGGAGATTGAGGTTGCTGTGAGCTAGGCTGACGCCACGGCACTCACTCTAGCCTGGACAACAAAGTGAGACTCTGTCTCCAAAAAAAAAAAAAAAAAAAAAAAAAAAAGAATGTAGGAGAAGCCAGGAGCTTTCCTAGAGGTGGAAGTCACCCTGTCGTTGATGAAGACACAGGCCCGGGAGTCAGCTGACGTCGGGTGTGATGGTGAATTTTATGTGTCGACTTGACTGGGCCGCGGGATGCCCGGACAGCTGGTAAAACAGTATTTCTGGGTGTTTCTGCGCGTTGACCACATAGATCCGCGCTTGCCAGCCTGGCAGGTGCCGCCTGGTTGGCCTCGGGCCTGACTGGAACAGAAAGGCGGAGGAGGGGCGCGTTTGCTCTCTGCTTGACCCAGGACACACAGCTCCTCCTGTGCTCATCAGCACTCCGGCCCCAGCGCGCGGGTGGCAGGCGGCCTTCTCACGATGGTGTGCACTGAGCCCCGGCGAATCTCTCCCTCCGTATCTGCGTGTGTCCTGTTGGCTCTGTTTCTCTGGGGAACCCAATTCACAGGGGTCACCCAGACAGGCCCAAGCACCAGGGTGGCCTTGCATGCCACCGTCCCTGGCTGCTGGGGTGGCCGGCTGTCCTGGTTTGTCTGAGGGTGTCTTGGGACGCAGGACTTTCAGTGCTAACATCACAACACCCTGGCAAACCGGGACGAGTTGGCTGCTCTGCACAGTGCCTCCCAAGGCCCTCCCGGTCCTCCCTGCTGGCCGAGACCCCTGCCCCGAGGGCAGAGTCTGCCGTCCGTCCTTATTCTCTGGGTGCCGGGAGAGAGCATAGGCAGTCCCTGCTCCCTGGCTGTGCTCTGAGCTGCACTGACGTGGCTCAGCAGGGCAGCCAGGTCCAAGCTCATCAGCCCTGGGTCCAAGGCCAAGGCAGGCGCAGGCATCGCTGAGCAGGGGCGGGGTGGGGAGGGGTGTGGGCAGCGGTCAGGCACCCCTGGGCAGCCGGGCCCTGCCCACACCTCCCATCTGCCCTGGCAGTGCCTTTGGTCCAACCATTTAAAAAGAGCAAATGCTGGCCGGGCGAGGTGGCTCATGCCTGTAACCCGAGCACTCTGGGAGGCCGAGGCGGGAGGATTGCTCGAGGTCAGGAGTTCAAAACAAGCTGCGCAAGAGCGAGACCCCGTCTCTACTATAAATAGATAGAAATTAATTGGCCAACTAAACATATATAGAAAAAATTAGCCGGGCGTGGTGGCGCATGCCTATAGTCCCAGGTACTCGGGAGGCTGAGGCAGCAGGATCGCTTGAGCCCAGGAGTTTGAGGTTGCTGTGAGCTAGGCTGACACCACAGCACTCACTCTAGCCTGGGCAACAAAGCGAGACTCTGTCTCAAAAAAAAAAAAGAAAAGAAAAAAAAAGCAAATGCTAATTAAGAAAATAATCCCCCAAACCGTTTCCCTCCCAGACCGTGAGGCTGTAGCAGAGGCGAGGCCAGGTGGGACCAACACAGGCTTCTCCAGGTCTGAGTGGCCACCAAGACAGCGGCTCCTGGGGACATAGAGCACAAGCCAAGGGCTGTGGCCAGGACTGCAGGGCTGGGTGTCTTTTCTGGACAATGGCATGTTTGTTATTCTCTAATCAATGTATTTCTCTCCCAGGATACAACATGCTGCCCCTCATAAGCAAATGAGAAGTTCTGAACCCAGAACTTCACTCAGCGGCTGGAGCCCTCTCTCGGGCCACCTGTCACCCCCTGGCCGGTTCGCCGGGGGGCTCCGCGCCTCTCTCTGCACCTGTACCTGCTGGGAGCAGCCGGTGCTTGTTGCTCCCTGTCAGGAAAGAATTAAAGACAACATCTTGGGTAGGAAGCAATTGTGGAGGGTAGAAGTTTCTGGCCAGGCAAATAAATTGGATTTAAGTATATTACAGTCATAATCTTTTTCTGCCCCTCTCCAGACGGTCTCTGTACATGGAAAAATGAGAATGTATTCGCAGACAAAGCTTGACCTGAGGGAGATGCCTGCCGGAATCTGGGTTTCCAATAACATAAGACAATAAAGCTCAGACTCCTAACCTGCTGCAATATGGTAAAAGTATAAAGAGCTTAGCTGCTAATAAAAGGGAAGGGTCTCCCCTCATATTTGAAGATCCGGACCCCCCAGAAGGACACTTCGTAAAGATCATAATGGGTTAGCTGGGATCACACAGACACGGGGCCCCTTGTTGACCGATCGTCTGACAGTTGTCACCTATGGGTCTGATATTAATAAGTCCCGTGTTGATTTCCTTGGGGTATTTTTGTCCCTGTAATTGCACGTCTTCCTGTGGCGGCTGTCCTCTGGCCTGCGTGCTTGGCTACAGTTTCCCGGTGGCCGGGTGCGCGTCCGGTGCTGCTTGCTGTCCGGGGCGTGCACGCCTTGCAAACGGCGTCTCCCCAGCAGGGTGGCTGGACAGAAAGGGGGCATGCTCTAAGGACAGGGGACAGAGCCCGGCCTCTCCCCTGGAGGTTGAGCACACAGCTCTCTCCTGGACAAGGGGCTGGTGAGACGCAGGCCCGGGACTGATCCTTCTCCACATTTGTTTGCTTAGCAAATACTTTATCGGGGGCTAAGTGGGGGTGCGGGTAACGGAGGCAAATCACTGGGTGAATTCAGCTGGGGGGAGGCGCAGTGCTTGCTTAAAAGTGTCCTTGGATGTGCACGTGCCCCTGCACCAGCAGCCTGGCCCTGGTGGATGTCATTGCCAGGTAGCCCTGACACGCCCCTCCCACGTGCAAGGGCTCGCTCTGCCCCACTGCCCGCCCCCGGCCTTCCCCCGTGGCTCCAGGGCGCTCTGCAGTGTCACTTGCGCTTTAAAAAATCGGCATCGAGGCCGATTTCCCGAAAGCTCAGCTCTGCTCGTTCAGGTGTTGCCGATGCCTGCATCTGGGCCTTGGAGGAGTTCTCGCGCAGGTGCAGTCCCCACCGGGCGGGGGTTGGGGGGGAGCGGTGGGTGTGGGACCCAGACGCCGTTCTCTGGGAACTTCCCCCCAGGCTCCATCCACGGAGAGGTGGGCTGCACGCCCGTCTCCCTGCTGTCGTGTTTGGGGGCCTTAGAATATTTTCTTTGGTGAATCACAACAGTCTCAGAGGCGCCTGGGCTTCCTTTTGTTGTCTAACACAGACTGGATCGTGAAACGCAGGATGCTCGCAGGAACCACACGGCTGGGTGGAGGCTGAGGGTCTGGCTGCCCCCCGCAGGGCAGAGGCACCTGGCAGGCTCGTAGAGGTAGGTGGTCCAGGGCCCCGGTGTCCTGGCTTCTGCAGGTGGGGCTGCCTGCCTCAGGTAGGGCCACCAGGGCCGCCAGGAGCCGATGCCGGGCCTCAGACAGGCCCAAAGAACCATCTGGTCTCCCCATCAGAACTGCCTTGACTGGTGCTCACCGTGGTCCTCTGACAGGAGGTCCTGAGGTCTGTGGACAGTGCCCATGACCTATCGGGCTTGGGAGAGCAGACACAAGACCCCAGGTTGCTCCTGGACAGACAGGCCTGGCCTGGGGAGTGGCACCCCACTGAGTCACTCCCTTGCGCTGTGACTGCATCTTCCTGAGCCTCAGTTTCCCTCACCAGACCACGGGAGACATGTGGGAGCAGCTATGAATGGACGTGAGTCCCTCCCCCCCCCACACTCATATGTTGAAGTCCCAGCCCCTAGCGTGGCCCTGTTTGGAGACAGAGCCTACAGGGAGGCAGTTAGGGTTAGACGCGGTGAGGAGGGTGGGGCCCCGGCCTGCTAGGTCAGGGTCCTCCTGAGAGGAGGCACAGCAAGGGCACGGCCATCCGCGAGCCACGAAGGGCGTCCTCGCCGGACTCTGACCATGCGGCCACCCTGAGCTCAGGCTTCCCACCCCCAGAGCTGCGAGAAAGCGCGCTCCCGCTGCGGAGGCCACGCGGTCCCTGGCGTTTTGTTCTGGCCGCCCCAGCAGACTAAGGCCACGGCCGCCGGGCGGGTCTGCCGAATCGGTCCGGGTGAGGCGAGGGCCAGCACGTGGGGAGCACGCGGTGTGCGGTAGGTGCCTGTGTTCCCGCTGTGTGGTGGGGGGACCCTCACCCTTGCAGAGCG
Organism: Microcebus murinus; assembly: GCF_040939455.1. Taxonomy (NCBI): domain Eukaryota; kingdom Metazoa; phylum Chordata; class Mammalia; order Primates; family Cheirogaleidae; genus Microcebus; species Microcebus murinus. The sequence continues at coordinate 2,311,866 of NC_134117.1, forward strand.
GGGGTGGTGGCAGCTACCCTCGCCCACCCCCAGGACGAGGAGGACGACGTGAGAGGGAGAGCGCGTGTGCACAGCCAGGCATGAGGCCCTGGAGTCACAGCGGGAGGGCCCACGACAGAGGCGCCACGAGGCAGCCTCCTCCCTTCGTGGCCTTCGAGGAGAGGGGTGGACCTCCGCCTTTGAAGGGCCGTGCCATGGGCTCACTTGTGTCCCCTTCTGCCCCGTATATGAAGGTCCTAACCCCCAGTAATTCGGAATGTGATATTTGGAGAGAGAGTCTTTAAAGGTAAGAAAGGTTAAATGAGGTCGCCGAACCTAAGCGGACACATAGGAGCTACAGTAATAGGGTATTGGGCAGGGGGGAGGGGAAAGGGGGCGGGTATATACATACATAATGAGTGACATGTGCACCATCTGGGGGATGGTCACGCTGGAGACTCAGACTTGTGGGGGGAGGGGGAGAATGGGCATTTATTGAAACCTTAAAATCTGTACCCCCATAATATGCCGAAATAAAAAAAATGAGGTCACTGGGGTGGACCCTAATCCGCAATGGCTGGTGTCTTTATAAGAAGAGGAGATTAGGACACAGACAGCACAGGCCAAGGGCTGACACATGGGGACACGGGGAGAAGGCAGGCCGAGGAGAGAGGCCTCCAGAACTATGAGCAAACGAACTGCTTTTAGTTAAGGGCCCCGGCTGCTGCGCTTTGCCATAGGAGCCTGAGCTGCCTGATGCAGCCGCCTCTGCCCTCAGCGTAGGGCAGGGGTCCTCAAACTTTGTAAACAGGGGGCCAGTTCACTGTCCCTCAGACTGTTGGAGAGTGCGCACTGTGGGCCCGGGACGAGTCGGCTGCTAAGCAGGACAGGCAGTGGCGGCAAAAACACCCGGAGAGCCGAATAAATGTGCTAGGCTGCCCGTATGTGGCCCGTGGGCCGTAGTTTGAGGACACCTGGCCTAGAGGACTGGCCCTTTACTCCCCAGCCTCTTCTGAAGGTTTTTCCACCTGTCACCAAGCCACCTGCTCACAGGCTTCCTGGCTCAGAGACAGGTGGACAACACACTTAAGGGTTAGGAAAAAACATCTGAGTATGGCCAAGTTAACTCCTACTGGACCTAACCCTCTTACAGATAAAAACTACAAACTCTGAACAAAAAGAAAAAAAGCGAACTCTACCCAAGTCTCTGGCTGACCTTTGAACCACACATGATTTTAGACAGACTCAAAGCAGTTCAGCTAAGGATAAAAGATCTAAACTGTGATTTGAGCTGGTACTAAAGTGACCACATTTGCAGTTTAAATTCAACGTGTTAACTGCCCGAGAAGAAACAAATGTCAACATTCTCTGGAGGACTAGAACAGAATCCAGAATCTCCACAACTTAACATTCCTGATGTTCAGGATGCCATCTAAAATTGCTTGACATATGAAGTACCAGAAAAATGTCATACAGTTTCAAGAGAAAAGTCAATCAACTGAGAAAAATCCTGAGATGACCAAGATATTGAAATTAGAAGACAAGGATTAATTTAATTTAATTTTTTGAGACAGGGTTTTTGCTGTGTTGCCCAGGCTAGAGTGCATTGACATTATCGTAGCTCACTGCAACCTCATACTCCTGGGCTCCAGTGATCCTCCTGCCTCATCATCCTGAGTATCTGGGACTATAAACACATGCCATCACTCTTAACTAATTTTTCTATTTTTTTGTGGAGACAGGGTCTTGCTATGTTGTTCAGGCTGGTCTTGAATCTCTGACCTCAAGTGATCCTCCTGCCTCAGCCTCCCAAAGTGCCAGGATTACAGATATGAGCCACCATACCTGGCTGAAGACAAGGATTTTAAAGAGGATAGTATAACTATGTTCAGTGAAGTAAAGGGAAATATGTTGGTAGTGAAAGGAAAGATAAGAAATCTCAGATAAGAGATAGAAACTAAAATAATGACCAAATGGAAATTCTAGAACTGAAAAAAAGATAATATCTAAAATTATGAGATTTACTGGATAGCCTTAATAACAGAGGCAACATACGAAATATCAGTGAACTTAAATATAAATAAAATCCAATCTAAGGAAGAGAGGGAAAAAATAATGGAAAAATAATGAATGGGAACCTGAGGGACAATAGCAAAAGGTATAACAAATACATAATTTGAGTCCCAGGAGTAGAGGAAACAGAATGGAACAGAAAAGTATTTGAAGATATAGTGGCCAAAATAGTTCCTAAATTTGGTATAACATATAAATTTGAGATTCAAAAAGCTCAGTGAACCTCAAATGAGCTGATGTAAAGATATCCATGAATAAACACTGTTGTCAAACTGCTGAAAACCAAAAGAAAGAGAAAATCCTTAAAGCACCCAGAGAAAACTAGACACATTTACACATGGAGGAGTATGTTTGAATGACTGCAGATTTCTGAGTGAAACTATGGAAGCCACAAGGCAGTGGAACAAAATCTTTAAAGTTCTGAAAGAAAAACCTATCAACCTAAAATTCTCTAATTGGGGACATTATCCTTCCAGAATAAAGACAAAAAATTATATACTTTTCAGATAAAATAAAACTAGAGAATGTATGGTCATTTACAAGAAATGCTATAAGAAGTTCTTTGAAGGGAAATGATACCAGGTGGAAATTTAGATTTAAGTAAATAATAAAGAGTACAAAAACTGGGAAAGATATGGGTAAATATAAAAGACTTAAAAATCTAAATTTCTTTAAAATACATAAAACCATCCAAAGCAAAATGTTACCACATTGTTTCATGGGGTTATTATGTATGTGGATTAACACATAATGACAACTACAGCATGAAGAACTGGGGTGCAGGGCATACAGAGTTGTAAGGTTTCTATATTTTTTACATAAAGTGGTACAAAACAAATAATAAATTATCACACCTAAGCTAACCATATCAATACTCATGTTAAATGTCAGTGGACCAAGTGCTGCAATTAAAATGCAGAGATTGTCAGAATAGGTTTTATAAAACCAGACCCACATCTCACAACCATTAGAATGGCTACTATCCAAGAAGAAAAGAGAACAGAGAAGAAAACAACAGGTGTTATTGGCCAGGATGTAGAGAAATTGTAATTGGAACCCTTGCTTACTATTGGTGGGAATGTGGAATGGTGCCATTGCTGTAGAAAACAGTCCGGCTGTTCCTCAAAAAAAACTCAACAGGCCGGGCATGGTGGCTCACGCCTGTAATCCTAGCACTCTGGGAGGCCAAGGCAGGAGGATTGCTCAGAGTCAGGAGTTCGAAACCAGCCTGAGCAAGAGCAAGACCCCATCTCTACTATAAATAGAAAGACATTAATTGGCCAACTAATATATATGGAAAAAATTAGCCAGGCATGGTGGCACACGCCTGTAGTCCCAGCTCCTCAGGAGGCTGAGGCAGGAGGATTGCTTGAGCCCAGGAGTCTGAGGTTGCTGTGAGCTAGGCTGACGCCATGGCACTCACTCTAGCCTGGGCAACAAAGTGAGACTCTGTCTCAAAAAAAAAAAAAAAAAACAAAAAAACAAAAAAAGAAACTCAACATAGAATTCCCAGATGATCCAGCAATTCCACTTTTGGGTATATATGCAAAGCAGGATTTTGGAGAAAGATTTGTTCAGCCACAACATCGTGTACATGGCAGGATTATCCACAATAGCCAAAAGACAGAAGCCGAGAGTCTATTGAGGGGTAATTAGATAAACCAAACGTAGCATATACAAATAATAAAACATTATTTAGCTTTAATAAGGAGGTAAATTCTGACACATGCTACAACACAACACGGGTAAACCTTGAGGACACTATGCTAAATAAAATAAGCCAGTCACAAAAAGACAAATGTATGCTCTTTCCATATGATTCTACTTATATGAGACATCTGGAGTAGTCAGACTCAGAAACAGTATAATGGTGGTTGCCAGGGGCTGGGGGAAGAGAGCAGTGGGGAGCTGTCAATGGGTATAGGGTTCCAGCTTTGTAAGATGACAGAGTTCTAGAGACCGGTTGCACAACAATGCACATCTGCTTAGTGAACTGTGCACTTAAGAATGGCTAAGGAGACAAATTGTATGTGTCCTTTAATGCAATTAAAATTTAAAAATTTAAAAAGCAAGATCTTGCTGTAATAATTATTTTAAGTATGTTACTTTAAATATGAGAACTCAGATAGGTTGAGCATAAATAGTTAGAAAAAGATATACCATGCAACCAGTAAGCAAAAGAAAGTTGGAGTGGCTACATTAACATTAGACAAAACAGACTTCAAGACAGCATTAAATGAGATGAACAGGGACACTTCATAACGATGGAAGAGTTGATTTATCGGGAAGACACAACAATCATAAATATGTATGCATCTAATAAAGGAAGAAATAGATAATTCTACAGTCTTAGAGATTTTTAACAGACATCTCTCGGCAATTGATAGAATAAATAGAGGGAAAAAAAATCAGTTAAAATGTAGGTGATATAAAAGTATTATCGATTCCCTTGACCTATTTGGTGTTTATACTGTACCCTGCTTGGCCCTAGGGAGGCCATGGCAAGATGCAATTGTTGGTTCAGGACACAGATGTCCTGGGGTGCCCCTTCAGCAGGCCGGCGGTGGGGTCAGAGGGCCTGGGGCCCCACATCCAGGGACAACCCTCGCTGGGGCCAGAGTGAAGCGGGTCGGGGAGGAATGCAGGGTGAGCTCCGCACGGGACGCCCACAGGACCCCCGCCAGGGGACGGCTCTTGGCACCGGCAATGCCCTGAGCAATGCCGAGTAGACGCTGCCGGGAATGTTCATACTACTCCAAACAGCCGCACGTAAAAGCCACTCAGGTGGAGCAGCTGGGTGCTGCCAGGATCGGGGTGGGGGCCGTGCAGGGACTCAGGATGCCCCTCAGAGAGGAGTCGCTCAAGGATCTGAAATCAAACCTAACGGGGTCTCAGCTCTAGCCATGACACTAACTTTAACCCACCTCTAGCTGGGGATCCTGCAGGATCCTGACTTTCTTTCTGCCTTTAACTCTACCCCCCAAAAACCGGCTGCCCCACAGGCAGGAATGGGGTGCACCCTGCCCTGGCCCAGCAGCCTCAGGAGCAGAGAGTGTGGCCCTAAGTCTTGGGCTGGCCGTGGTCACCAATCCTAGCATGGGAGTGGAGGGGTGGGGACAGACACACAAGGAGGTGTGGGGGAGGGGTGGGGGCGGGCACACAGGGGGGGGGGCTGTGGTTCCTCCCTCATTGTCAGGCCTCGATGTGGGCCCTGCCTGGTGTCTGGACTCGCACACAGGAGGGTCTCTGCCGTGGGGCAGGGGCCGTGTGGGCCGGCCGGGGCAGTGGCTTCTGGCTGGGAAAGGGTCCGTGCGGCTGCCCGGCCTGCAGTCCGATCCCGTGGGGTGGGCAGCAGGTGCATGGACATCTCCCCTCACTCAGAGCACCCGAGGTCCCATCAGCGGGGTGGACCGTGGACCTCAGGGCCTTCCCCTGGCTCAGAGCTCGCAGGCTGGGGAGCAGGGAACGAGCTCAGGTAGCAGCCCGAGGCCGTGTGGCCCGTGGCGTGCCCCTGCAGCCCCTGCCGCCCACGCAGAGGGCCGGGCCCCTGGACCACCCTGGGCCCCGGGCCTGCCACGGGCACGTGCTCCTGCTCAGTGGCCCGGGGATTTGTACCACCTCCTGTGCGGCCGACGCGCCACAGAAGGGGAAGTGCCCACGCCCCAGCTGGCCGTGCCCCAGAGCTTGGCTGTGGGAGGCTAGAAACCCAGGGCCCTCGGGCACCCAGTCCTGGCTCTCAGAGGTCACCGGCCCCTCCGTGCGTCCACCCACCAACAGGCCCGTTTCTCACGGGAGCCCCGAAAAGCCAATGCCCCCCCCCACCACGGCGGAACGCCGATTCCCGCTGCCTCCATACCTGACGTGCACGGGGGTGTTTGCCGCCTCCTACGGCTCAGATCACCTGCTCTGCCTCTCCCCGCCAGCCCCCGCCCGAGCTCTGCTCCCAAGCCGAACGCCGGGATCGTTTGCGTGGGGCTCAGGGGCTGCGGGGGGAGAACATCTCCGATCAGGGAGAACGTCCTGGAAGCTGGGAGCACTTGGAGTCCCCACTGCCACCAGCACAGCCGTTCCCACGCGCACTTCAGAGAGAGGGAGCAGTTTCTCTCCACGAATGTCCCTGGAAATCGCCCGGCAGAGAGTACTCCGGAGGGGCGCGTGGCCGTGTTCCCAGTTCTTTGGAAGGAGGATTTGCAGAGCTCTGTGACTGGAGCCCTGTGTTTTCCGCTGTTCGGGCCGCGGGACTCTGAGGACGCGCTGGCGGCGCTGTGTGGACAACGCCGGCCGCCTACGGGCCACGGCGGCTTCCAGCTGTCAGTCACTGCTCAAGCCCCCTCGGTGAAGTGTGAGCGCCTGGCCACGTGGCCCTAAACGGGATAGGGCAAGGCTCACGCCTCTGTGGGCGTCTGCGGACTGTTCCTGGCCCACTCACCCGCAAGCCCAGACCTGGGACACCGCGTCCACCTGGGGCGTGGCGGGGGAGCGGTCAGTGACTCGTCAGATGCAGAGCGCGGGACAGGCGGACCCCAGCAGGCGGCTCGGGGGTTAGGCTGCTAGGGCTGGTGCCACAAAACACCCCCGACTGGGGAGGGGCCGCCGAACAGCAGAAACGTGTCCCCTTGCAGGATTTCCGCACCTGCCTCTGGTCCTCGCCACACCTGCAGGACTGGGGGGACAGACCCGTTTGCGGAGGGTCTGTGGAGCCGGAGCCCCTAAGGCCACTCCGCGAGCGTGTCCAGCCCTGGAGACAGAGACAGGCTGGAGACCTCCTGGGCTCGTCCAGCAAGAGAGGCAAACGTGCGAGTACCCACTCGCCCTGCGGGGCTGGCTGAATGCTGAGCTCACCGGGACAGATGCATCTCCAGGAAGCTTTCTGTGAACCACCCAGTTTGCATTTTTTGAGTATTTTTAGAAGGCATCTTATACCCTGCATACAACAGATCCAAACGAGGCCAGGCGCGGTGGGTGGCTCACGCCTGTAATCCTAGCTCTCTGGGAGGCCGAGGCGGGCGGATCTTTTGAATTCAGGAGTTTGAGACCAGCTCTGAGCAAGAGCGAGACCCCGTCTCTACTATAAATAGAAAGAAATTAATTGGCCAACTAATTATATAGAAAAAATTATCCAGGCATGGTGGTGCATGCCTGTAGTCCCAGCTCCTCGGGAGGCTGAGGCAGGAGGATCGCTGGAGCCCAGGAGTCTGAGGTTGCTGTGAGCGAGGCTGACGCCATGGCACTCACTCTAGCACGGGCAACAAAGCGAGACTCTGTCTCAAAAAATAAAAACAAATAAAAATAAAACAAAACGAACTTCTCTTTCGTCTGTCTTTCGCGATGCCCGCCGTCGCCGCCAGCGAATGTCTTCGGCGAGAGGGATTGGTCTCGTCAGGCGTGAGCGCGCACAGCAGGTTCTCGTGAGACCGTCGCCATAGTTGGAGGCCGAGCGTGGCCAGAGCTGTGCTAGGGGAACAGGCCCGGAGGGCGGTGAGACTCGAGCTAACGGGGGGGGGGGGGCTGCGGACGATCCCCCCCAGGTCTCTGCCCCTGGCTCATCCCGTGGGCAGGGCCAGCTCCCTGTGCTGCCACAACCCTCCCCTCCCCAGGCCGCTGGGGGCCGCGCTGCAGGCAGGCACACCCTGAGTGTGAGCACACACTCCCACCCTTCCACCCGAGAGCCGAGGCCGCGGGGAACTGCAGGTGGCCTCCTGCGTGGGGAGCAAAGCGGGGAGCAACGTGTGTTCGGAGGCAGGAAGGAGCGGCGCTCTCATTCTCACAAAGGAGCTGTCTGGGTTAGGGAGCCCACAGCCAGCGCCCTGCGGGGCACGGCTGTCCTCTTCATGACCTCCTCTTGCACAGAGGCGGTGGCTGGGGTCTGGGACCCTGTCCTGCCACCAGGCGGATCCTGGGCTCTGTGGCCCAGCCCTCAGCGGGCAGCATGCCAGGTGCGCGCTGGCCAGGCTGGGCTTGGAGGATGCAGACAGCTGAGCCACGGCAGGGGTGGGAGTGAGGCCTGGAGACGGTCCCCTGGCCCCACTCCCTCTGTTCAGGTCCCCAAGCTCTCTGTCCCCAGGGGGTCCCTGCCCTGCCCAGCTCTGCACCCAATGCCCACCCCGGCTCCCTGGACAGCCAACCCGGGGCTCCCTGTGTTCCTCTGCTCTTCTTCTAAGGACACTGGTCACCGCACCAGGGCCTGCTCTACCTCAGTGTGACCTCATTCTGGCTAATTGCACCTGCAAAGACCCCATCTCGAATGACATCACATTCTGAGGTTCCAGGTAGACATGGATTTGGGGGGCACCGTTCAGGCCACCCCACTCCCGGCAGGAAGTGTGTTATAAAGAGCAGCCCCCTTTCCCCAGCTTGGGGTGGCTTTGGTTTTTACTCTCCAAGTCACACCCTTCACGCTGCCTAAGCATGGCGTGCTGTTGGTGAATGTCAGTGTCTTCTGAAGAGAGATGCAGGGGTGGGCGGGGACTTCTGTCCAGGTGAGTCTCAGTGGGCGGAGCCCAGATGGCCACGCCCTCCTGTTCTCCCCCGCCCAGGGAATGTGAGCTTTCTCCTCTGGGGAGGGAGTTGCTGCCCCTGCAACCTAAACTAAGCCCAGGACAGCGACTACGGTCCCTGACACAGAGTGGGGAGGGAGCCCCTGGCCTCAGACAGGCTCCAGCCCCCCAGGGACCAAGCCCCTCTTGTCCCTGCGCTCTCTAGCCCCACCCTTCCCGTCCCACCTGCACTCACCACCACTTCCCACCAGCTGACTGCGATTGCACCTGTTAATAGGACTTAATCAGGACTTGTTGGCTTGCAGGTGGTAGAAACAGAACGGGCTTAAACAGAAAGGGCACTCGCTGAAGACTGGGAGACGCCTCCAGGAGACACTGAGCTGGTAGGAGAGCAAGAATGAGCCAGACCCCGGCACGAGGTCCAGGTCACGATGCCCACTTGTCCCTCCTGCCACCTCCCTACCCACTTCCCTCGGCACGCGGGCCATGGGCTTCCTCCCACAGCAAATCAGCTTTCTTGGCTCGGCTGCCGACAGCCTCCAGGTGGGGGCTCAGCGGACAGAGAAAGCCTGACCGCCCACTCCCCGAGCAGAATCTGCTTAGCAGTGACTCACTGGCCAGGGGCCCTCCAGTCAGCAGGGGCCAGCCGGGGGCCAGGGCGCCCAGGAGAAGGTGAGTGCCCGGGCAGCAAACCGTGGAGGTCCACGCTGCACCACACGGCGATCTTTGGTTCTGGGAAGGGCATTTGGAAGCCACCAGGCTAATGTTTGTCATTTGAAACTAATTCCCCATGCAGGGCTGGGCAAGTGCCTGGCTGGAGCTAAACTCAGCAGTTGGAGCCATCTGGCCAACCCCGCCGTGTGTCCAAGCACGAGATGCTGCGGTGCTGGTTCCGCCCGTTCCCCGGGTCCGGGCGCCAGTGACCAGGGAGGAGGGGTGGCGGCTTTTCTCTAGGCCCAAAAGCCGTGCACCTGCAGGGCCTTATCCACCCATTCGGCTAGCCGGCCCTCAGCCGGCCGGACGGTTGTCCCACTCCCTGGATGAGGGGTTCCGAGTCCATGCTGGCTCTTACGGGAGGGCAACCTCACCTCCCTGCAGCTTTTCAAGTGCAGCGAACCAGCCGACCGCCCAGAGAAAGGAGAGCAAGGGGGGAGGAGGGGCAGGCCTGGGCAGTGGGAGGAGCATCCTCCCAGGAGTCCGGCAGAGAGCTGGGGAGTGCGGCACGGAGGACCTCTGCATGCGTGCAGCCCAGTGCCCGCAGAGCGAACCGCAGATCAAAGCGGTGGCTGTCTTAATTGGGAATTTTTGATGACAGCTTAAGCGAGGATTTATTAGCTTGAGCCAGAGAGTCCAGAAACACCGATGGCTTCAGGCATGGAGTGACCCACATCAGGGGTTGGCAAACTCTGGCCCACAGGCCAGATCTGCTCTGCCGCGACTCACAGCCACAGACACTCGCTGAAGCAGCATCGCTGGCTGCTTTCACGCTGCAACGGCCGAGTGGAGTGGTCGTGGCAGAGACCATGGGCCTGCAGGGCCTAGAATATTTGTGATCGGTTCCTTTGCAGAAAAGGTTTGCTGACCCTGCCCCGGAGCCGGGCCGTCCAGTGTGGCAGCCACCAGCCACCTGGGCTGTTGTCTGCTGGACACTTGGAACGTGTCCGGTCTGCATTGCGATGGGCTGCAAGTGTAAACTTCAGTTCACACCGGGTTTCAGACTTATACGGAGAAGAGGACGCAATAATTGTTGCATGTCAATTGCGTGTTAAGAAAAATTTTAGGCCGGGCGCGGTGGCTCACGCCTGTAATCCTAGCTCTTGGGAGGCCGAGGCGGGCGGATTGCTCAAGGTCAGGAGTTCAAAACCAGCCTGAGCAAGAGCGAGACCCCGTCTCTACTATAAATAGAAATAAATTAATTGGCCAACTGATATATATATAAAAAATTAGCCGGGCATGGTGGCGCATGCCTGTAGTCCCAGCTACTCGGGAGGCTGAGGCAGGAGGATCGCTTGAGCCCAGGAGTTTGAGGTTGCTGTGAGCTAGGCTGACGCCACGGCACTCACTCTAGCCTGGACAACAAAGCGAGACTCTGTCTCAAAAAAAAAAAAAAAAAAAAAAGAAAAATTTTAATGTGTTGGGTTAAATAAAACATTATTAGAATTAATTGCACCTGCTTATTTTTAAACTTTTAACATGGTTACTGCACATTTTGTTTTGTGGGGTTTTTTTTTGTTGTTGTTTGTTTGTTTGTTTTTGAGACAGAGTCTCACTCTGTTGCCCCGGCTAGAGTGCCGTGGTGTCAGCCTAGCTCACAGCAACCTCAAACTCCTGGGCTCAAGCGATCCTCCTGCCTCAGCCTCCCAGGTAGCTGGGACAATAGGCATGCGCCACCATGCCCGGCTAGTTTTTTCTATATACTTTTAGTTGGTCAATTAATTTGTTTCTATTTTTAGTAGAGATGGGGTCTCGCTCTTGCTCAGGCTGGCTTTGAACTCCTGACCTTGAGAGATCCTCCCGCCTCGGCATCCCAGAGTGCTGGGACCACAGGCGTGAGCTACCGCGCCCGGCCGGTTACTAGACATTTTGAATTGCGTCCGTGGCACCGCTTGCTGTTTTTATGGGACAGAGCTGATTGAGAGGCCTCGGTGTGGCGTCTCTCCTCCATGTCCCAGGTGGGCTGTTCCTCTGGGGGACAGGGCAGCTCCCAGCACCGGCCATTCACCTTGCAGCCCACGCTCCACTGGTGGCCAGGCAATCGTGGTGGTGACCATGCAGGAGGTCACGATTAGAATTTAGAACGGAGTGAACTACACGCCAACGTCCAGCACTGGCTTGCAAAACCTGTTGTAGTTAGGCCTGGTTGATTTCACCCACGGAAGTGCCATGGGTTGGAAGTCATGCATGGTTTCAGGAGGGACTAAGAATGAGAACGTGGCCCATTACAGCATGGTGCAAGGCCCTGTGACAGATAGATACTCTGACGCCAGAATTAGCCACAGCAGCATCTTGGTGCTTGCGAGCGTCTCCTCTACTCCGGGGATTTGGCCGTTCCTCCTGCCTTTGGTGGCGCGGCTGGGTCCCAGTCACCAAGCACAACCCAACGTCCTCTCTGTGTGGACGTCTTCACTTCTTAAGGCTCGTAAAGCACCTAGTGGTTGTTTTGCACAAAGCGTATGGCCTTGAGGTCACTCTCCCCGCGATGGGCAGCTGCCCCACTGCCGCCGAATTCATGCTTGGTTTCCTTCTGCTCGCTCACAGTCCTTTCCTTTCAAGACCAAATCGTCGTAGGGAATCTCTTGGACGACATCTTAACAGAAACTGCATTCAGGCCATTTGGTACCAGTGACACACACAGCCGCAGTGAGGTGACAAGGGTATTAGCTGGAACCAGGTGCCCACCTGAGCGGCTGTGACTCCATCACACGAAGGGAGAAGAGAACGTGCAAAGGGTCGTCCAGCCGAGCTGCCGATCGGCCTCCCCTGTGGTGTCTCGTGTCCCCTGTGGTCTCGGCTCCCCTGGGTGCCCTGTGACCCAGCAGGGACTCCGCGGACGAGGTTCTGAGTGGCCGAGCGGTAGGAAGGAAAGGCTCCGCGTCTCTGCCCAGCCCCTGTCCCCTTTGCTTTGTAGCCCACAAGCACGGTGAGCTCACCTGCCCAGGGCCCCGCGGTGGGGGCCCTGCTGCCTGCAAGTCTTCTCTGCAGATGGCGACTTGGCCTCCTGGGCGCTGACCCCGAGGGCAGCCCGCAGGTCTGCACCCCACCCTGCACACGCTGCCGAGGCCCCAGGCCTCTGCACATTGGGGTTTCCTCTGGTGCTCCAACCCGAGAGTCCTATGAACTACTGGGCATCTAGTTTCTCTCAGAGATGCTCAAAACAAGCACAGCCGTTATCTCCTCCTCCTCCTCCTCCTCCTGGGCAGCAGAAGCAATGCCCCTGGCGTCTTCCTTGTGCCTCCCACAGCCCGAAGGTCACGCCTTCAGGAACAGGCTGTGGGGCCACCGTGGGGCTCTGGTGTTTGCGCGTGGAGCACACAGCTCTATAACGAGGGTGGGCAGTTTGGGGCTATGCATATGATGAATTTTGTGCTCAGATTTAACACAGATGCCATCATTTGCATTCCACAGCGCTGTTTAGAGCAGATGTTTAATGCTTAATGAAGGCAATATTGGGATACGGCTACGCATCGGACCTACCACTAAAGAAAAGAGCTTCCAATGCAGCGAAGTTCTCCTCAAGCAGTGGTTTTGGGGTTTAAGCAATGAAATGCCCAGAGAGGCCGGAGGGGGTCAGTGATCTCGGAGGAGATGCTATTGCACGTCTCGGCAACCCCTGGTGAGCAGTGGCCTGCTCTTCCCTCCTGCTACTGCCCCGAGGGGCGCCCCAGGGCCCTGCGGCCCCCCTCCCAGCTGCCCAGCAAGGCTGCTCCTAGGAGCCCAACACTTGGAAGAAGCAGTGAGTTTTCCTCCCTAACAGAGATTGTTCTAGAAAGGCATCCCATCCCTTGCAGACTGATTCAGGAACTTAAAGCAAAGTTATGAATTTCCGACAACCTTCTATATATTATGATGTATACTATGCTCCGCGGAACACTATAGTGTGCTTATTATAGTTTATTTCATAAGTAGATGCACCTTAAGAACAATTTATTTGAATATTAATATCTCTTAAGGGAGACATCATCAGCCTGACTAGAACACATTATTACGGTAAAGTCCCGAGGAAAACCTTGCATAGCAAGGCAGCAAAATCAATAAAAACCACCGCGGCACATGGCACCTGTGATGAAGGACGTGAGGGACGGCGCCGTGGCCGGCCACGTGCAGGCCGGCGGCCCCTCCCACCCGGGGGACCACCCGCCACCTGGCTGCTGCCCTGCAGGGCCCGGCCCAGCCGGCGCCAGTGGTGGGACAGCCCTTGCCTTTTGGCCTCAGGGAGGCCAGTGCCTCACACCGGAGGGCAGCCTCGGCCCGCCCCCAAAGGCGGGGTTGGAGGTCAGAGGTCAGGGGTCCTCGTGGTGACCAGCCTGGAGAGGGCAGGAGTTGGCACCGAGGCCGGAGCCCAGACGACCAGGGTGGTGAGCCGCAGCTTCCCACGCACCGCCTCGAGGCCTTGTGTCCTCGTGCCTCAGTTTCCTCCGCTGTAAAATGCGGATGATACGTGACTTGTCGTGAGGATTAAGGGGGTTGATCACGGCACAGTGCTCGGAGCAGCACCTGGCTCGGGAGGAACACCGTGTGGAGTTTGTTACGGACGCTGTCGCTGTTGCTGGTAAAAGCCGGACTTCAGCGAGTCGTCTCCTGTCTCTGGGCCCCAGATTTTCACCTGCAAAATGGAGGGAATAATACTAGCTTTGTCGTAAAGAACTGACAGATGGCCCCAGATGGCACTGGGCGCGGGCCCTGCCCTGTCCGGGTCTCTGTGGACGGAGTCGCCTCCCGCCCCCGGGACCCCACCCCCTGGTCACCGCCCCGGCCCCCGCCTGGAGAGAGGCCGGCCAGCTGCAGCCCCCGCTGAAAAGCTCATTTGGAAAATGGAAATGTGTATCATAACCCCATTCGTCATGCAGCCGTGCTCCTGACAGCTGCGTGGCACGGTCCAAAGGAAAGATTTAGACCTAACAGAGGAAAATCTGTTAGAATTGACATATCCATTAGAAGATTTTAGCACTGAAAACGCATTCTTCGCAGAGCACGAGGACGCCTTCCTAGGCGATGCGAGATCAATACCTCATACTTTGGATGAATTCATTATTTTGTTTTGTGATTGCCGTCGGGTTCCTAAGTTCTCCTCTGTTCTGCCTTTGCAAAACCGCCTCAGGAGCCGTTTGCACGCCAGCCGTGGTTCCGACCAGATGGTTTCGAGTGGATTCACGGTCGCCAAGCTGGGGAGCAGGGCCCTGTCCTCGCATGCAGCCCTGGCGCCCCCGAGCCTGGTTCCCAGGCCGGCATCCGACCCTCTGAGCCTCGGGTCCGTGGCAGCTGAGGTCCCCTCCTGCTCTCCCGCTCCTGCTGCTCACCGTGGACGCCAGAGGAGGGGCGAGTCCTCCCATGAGGGAGGAGGGGACGGTTCTGATGGCCGCGCTGCCGACCGGCGGGTCCTCCACCTCCTCTGATGTCTTGGGCAGGCTTGCCCGACGGCCAGCAGGAGGACGGGGACGGAGGGCTGGGGGCAGAGTCTGGAGGGAGGGGAAAGGAGCATGGGGCTCCCCACCCCGTCTCCTGCTGCTGCCGGGTCCCCAGCACCGCCCGGCACCAGGCCCGCTGGGACCCTGCCCTGGGCTCACTGCTCGAGGGGGAAACAGGGAAGTTTCTGCATATAATTTTTGCATCTGGAGCAAGAGCTCTCATTCACATCTGGGAAGACACAGCGCGGTAGGGAAAACAGGAAACCGGGTAGAAAACGAGCCACTTATTCTGGCGAGTATGCCGCAGGCCCCCCGAGGAAGCAGCCCAGGACAGGGGCTGGCAACGTGGCCAGTGGCATTGGCTCCGCCGCCCCGCACATCCCAGCCGGCGGCTCAGCCTCTGTGCACCGTCACCTCTGCGCTGCTTCATTTCTGAGACCCCGGCGGGTCCTTCCCACCTCGTGGGGTTGCACCCAAGCACTTCTCAGGGCCACACTGGCGTTCTGAGGTTCTGGGTGGATGTGAATTTCGAGGTGACACTGTCCAGCCCAGGACCAGGAGAGCAGCAATGCCATTTTATTTAAATTGCCGTATCTTTGCAGTCCCATGGTCACGGTAACTTAATCTGTAGCCTAACATAGCAACCAGTCAGGTTACCTCCCTAGGAATCTGGGCCTGGGGGGGCCGGGCAGAAGACAAACTGGGAGAGGCTGCATGCTCACAGCCCCCAGCTGAGACCCTCGAGTCACTGCCTTGTCCTGCCTCAGCCCAGCTCCGTGGGTGCCCTGTGCACCCCCCACCATGGGAGGACTTGCCCTGCCGTGGTGGCTGGTACTGGTGTCCCCTGGGGGCTGGGAGGGCTGCCAGCCCTGGGGCCACCTCAGGATTCTGTGTCCCTGCAGTGGGGGGTCACAGAGCCCCAGGACAGGCTCAAGGCACATGCCCTTCTGCCCTTTGCACCCCTTTAGCCCTCTAACCCTGCCTGCAGCCCTGGGCAGAGGCCACAGGCCAGCCTGTCCTCCCACCTCGGCCACCTGTCTTCCCATGACTGAAGGGCAGTGGGGTTTTCTCCAGTCCCCCGTCTTCTGGGGACCTTTCTTCAGGTAAGACCCCACCGTCTGAGCTAGCGACCCTAACCCACGGCACGTTAGCAGCAAAGTGAATTCGGGAAGTCCCGTGTTCCTAAGGATGCCCGCACCCCAAACCTTGCGGGGAGATCCCGTGTGGTACGTCAGAGCCTGCAGCGTGCACGCCCGCGGCCACCCCGGTGCCGGGGAGAAGGTCGCCTGTGCACGGAACGAGGGAAAAGAACAGGAATGTCGTCCAGACGTCAGCCCATCTCGCGGAGTTTCCCTTCTCTCCGGGAACAGCAGAGTTCATCTCGGGGAAAAGGGAAAGTAAACCTTTTCTTGTTGTTTATTATGAAAGTGATAATATTCGTTCCTTTGTAGAGAAATTGGGAAAGCCAGACAGAGAAAGTAAAGGCAAAACTTAAAGCATCCGCGATTCCTTTATGCGCCCATTTCTTCAATACAGTCCCGCACGGGGTCACGGCGGGCGTGCATCCTGAGGGCTGTGGCATTTGGTGGAGGCGGAGGCTGACAAGGAACAACGCCAAGGACGGCCAGGGGACCCCAGACGCCGGGCGAGGCAGGGGACAGACTGTCCCGCACAGCTTCACTAGGAACCAGCCCTGCGGGCACCTGGATCTCAGGCTCCCCAGAACCCTGGCAGAGCAAATTCCCATTGTGTGAGGCAGCTGGTTTGGGGGACTTTTGTTACGGCAGCCCTCGCTAGCTAATACAGGGACACAGAGTTTGTTTCCAATATTTTGAACTTTTTTTTTTTTGTCTTTTCATATTATTATCAGTGTCTTTTATTATTATTTTTTATTTCAGCATATTATGGGGGTACAAATTTTAAAGTCACGTATAATGGCCTTGTCCCCCTCCCCCCTCAAGTCAGAGCTTCAAGCGTGGCCATCCCCCAGACGGTATCTCACTCATTATGTATGTATATACCCATCCCCTCCCTCCGCTTCCTCCCACCCGCCCAACACCCGATAAATGTTATTTCTATGTGTCCACTTAGGTGTTGATCAGCTAATACCAATTTGCTGGTGAGTACATGTGGTGCTTGTTTTTCCATTCTTGGGATACTTAGTAGAATGGGTTCCAGCTCTAAATATTCTTGTAAGTAGCAGGGACTGAACACAGACACTCCATAAATATTATGCACCATCTGATTGAAATGTATTTCTGCACACTAACCCAATTATTTCCTTAGCCTAAACTCCTAGAAGTGAAACTGCTGGGCTCGCAGTTATCTTTTTTCTGGGTTTTTGACCAGGTTATCAAGTTGGCCTGCAGAAGGCGGAGCCCCGACTGCAGAGCCCAGGGGACCAGGTTCCCCCCACCCCATCACTGGCTGCCCTCCGCCTCCCCTCCTCTTCCTCCCTCGATATTGCCGGAGGTGAAACGTTAATTGTCTGATTTATTTGGCTATTTTTTATGTCTTCTTTGGTAAGAAAGTTTGTATCCTTTCTCTGTGTCTCTTTTTCTAAGTGTTTAAGACTTTTTTCTTATTAATTTGAGAAAGTTTTCTGTATTAAGAATGTCAGCCTCTTTGTCCTCCATATCTGTGGCAGGTATTTTTCTCTAGTGGAAACAAACTTTTTTCAGGTGTGAAATTCTAGAAGTTCGCAGCATGAATCCTCATAGAAGGGACATTCGTTGACATAATGGACATGAATGTCTTTTATTGCGGTTTTCAAACAATATAGACACACTCTTCAGATGGCTGTTTTTTATATTGACCCTCTATAAAGTCCAGTGGCATAATACTAAATCATAAATAAGTGAAGACATTTTTAGAGGAAACAAGGATATTGAGGTCTGTGTACATGGCTTTTTCCCCCACATTTTTTAAAATTATAAAAGTAATACACACACACAGTGAAAATGTTAAAGCAATGTAGACTGATATTAAATGAAAAAGAAAAGTTTCCCAGCCCTAGGCTTGCTCTCGGGAGACAACCGTCTTAACAGTTTATGTTTTCAGATCTTGTTGTTGCCATCATAATTCCAGATAAAGTGCTTTTGCTTCTGCTTCTGGATTTATCAATTTTAGACGATTTCTACTTGATGTCCCAGTATGAAAGAGAAGTCATTTCCACTTCCTACATTATCCCCTTAATTTTGTTAGTTACATTATTTTTAGCTCTTCCGCGTTTTCATTGGTAGCTTGGAACGGGGCGCACAGACCTCCTTTCTGTCTGAACAGCCGGGACCCGGTCTCCCTCCCGACTCGGTGCCAGGTGAAGAGGTGAGGGCTCCTCAGGTGGCCAGCCGGCATCCTGCAGCCCTTCCGTTGGCATTGCTCAGAAGCCATTTGCTCAACAAAAGGTGGTGAGCACCTGCTGTATGCAAGGCACTGCTGCGAGCAGCAGACAGAGCAGGCGAACCCCTAGTCCTACAGACTCTTTTCTATTCATAGTCGGGAAGACACAGAAATAAACAAGATCAATAAGGCAAACATGCGATGTACCAGGGGGTGGTAAGAGCTACGGAAAAGAACGGAAGCAGGGAAGGGAGGTGAGGAGCTGCAATTTAACAAGTGGCCGGAGAGGATGCATAGCATGAACTCTCCCTTCTGAACCTGCACCGGTGTCTCCCCTGCAATTGCCAGCGATTCTAAGGCCAGTACACATGCATCGTGATTTGACAAATAGTATTCCTTTCTGCGCCCGGGAAGGAAGCTAAATCCCATACCACTAAGCCTGTGTGCCGGCAGGGGATGGTCCGGGAGCCAGCACTAAAGTGGATACATATTTCACACCGTGTGAAGTTCTCAGAGTCATGCCGCCGTGCCTCACCTGGGCCCGTGACACTCGTATATCCTATGACTCTGTGTCTCCTGGCGTTGTGACTCGCCCCGATTTCCACATTGCTGGAAGACACACGTTTTCCTCCCCAGCTGAGGGAGGCCACCCGGCCTCTTCGCCGGCGTTCTGCACGGCTGACCCGCGCCGCCGGCTCTCCGGAACCTCACGCCGGGGTTTCTGTCCAAACTGCGCTCGAGGTGACGCAGCTGTTTCCTGGATCCCATTTCTCTTTTTCTCGGATTCACGTTGCTGTGGCTGGCCTCACTGGAGTCCATCCTCAAGCAAGTTCTTCTCACAAAGAGCTCAGGAGAAGAAGCTAAGAAGATGATAAACTTCCCGAAAATTCACCTGTCTGGAAATTCGCCCCCAAACATAAAGGATGGTTTGGCTGGGCTTGGACTCTGAGTTCTCGCTGTGACCCTGAAGGTTGGCTCCGTGCCTTCGGGCACCCTTTGTGCCTGATGAAGAGCCCGTCAGCTGCCGGGTCCTCAATTCTCGCTGTTCGCCTGTCGTGCCTCTCTGTGATGGTTCTGGAGCGCTTTCCTTAAACCTCGATGTCCTGAAGTTCCACAAGGCTGGCACCAGGTCTGAGTCTCCCTTCAGGTGGAGAATGAGAATCTCACAGCACCAACAGGGCTGGGTGGGCCTGAAACTTGGGTACAGGCTACTATCAGCTGCCGTGTTGTGAGGCAGCCTGTGCAGCATGAACAAATTCATACTAAGGTGTGAGCGGCTGACCGGTCAACTACTCCCAGGAAAGGTGAGAGCAGACCTGTAAGATTCAAGGAAACTCTGGTTCTTGGCGTCTGTAAGGAGACCTTCTGGGGCAGGGAGCCCCCCTTAACGCCACGGGGCCCCCACGCCCCGCTCCCGTGTTCCGAGAGCACGCCAGCCCTGCCGTGGCTGGTTGACAAAGCCGGTTTCTCAGGAAGAGCTCGGACCCGTGGAGTCAAGCCCGTGACCCATCCCATGCCCAGCTGAGACGTCAGAGGTGTCTTTGCAGGGGAGGCAGGTCTGGGGCACGGCTGGCACTGGCGCCCAACGTGAGCCCTGGTGCCGACACCGCGCTGCCCGGGCCTGGAGGGGAGGCAGTCGCAGGGTCGCCCGAGGAGGGCTCCCGCCCGCCAAGCCTTTGTTCCCGGCCAGCTCCAGGGAGCCTGGGATTCTCGGATTCCGGCAACGTCTGGCCATGGGTGGAGCCACCGCTCGTGGGCACCTGCCCAGACCTGGTTCCCGTGCAGTCACACGTCAGAACAAGACCCCAGATCTGTGTGACAGCAGTTGCCGATGCTCCCTGCCCCAAGCCCCCTCCCTGAGGCCTGGAGACCAACGGCACAGAGAGAGAGACGGTGTGCGTGGGCATCTGAGCGTCCTGGCCCTCGTAACCTGCCTTCACGGAACAGCCGGACGCTGAGCTTCCACCAGGCATGTCACTGAGGGGCCGCCGGCCACTGGCTGGAGCTCTGGTGGGGCCTCCCGGGACTTTCACAGCTGGGCCACTAAGCCCGAGGTGTTGTTCTCCCTGTGCCCTGTCTCCTGGCGTCACTCCCTCTGCCTGGGGAGCCTGTGCATGTCCTGTCTGGGTCACCCTCCTGGGGCTGGGGTCCGAGTGGACACCTTGTCTCACCGTGAACGCCCAGGTTCCCGGCCCGGCCGTGGGGCAGAGGGGAGGGAATTCCTGCACACTCGAGAGGAGGGCCGTCCCCGGCGCTGTCTCTGCAGGCAGCTGCGCTGACTGGCTCGGGGCTGCCCGCGCAGGTGTCTGGAGGCCAGCCCTGGCCTCAGCAGCCGGCCTGGGCCAGGGAGCCTGAGCCAGAGGCTGACGTGCCCGGCAGGACAGCCCAGGCCGTGGGCCTCCTGCCCTGCTTCCACCGAGGGCAGCTGGGCGTGAGGCTGCTGGGACAGGCCTGGTGGCCTCGGGGTCCCAGCTAGGCCCGGCCATGGCCGCACGGCAGGAAAGTCTCCAGTCCACACCAGCCCGGAGCCCAGAGGAAGTGGGCATTTTGGCTCAAGGTCACGGGGAAAGGCTGAGCCCACGGGTGGAGGGGAGCCAGCCCCAGGCCCTGGAGAAACCCGCAGGCTTACGGTCTCCGGGGCCGTGACCGCCACTCATCCACAGGCGGGCAAGTGTCCTGCGGGGCCACGTGCTTGTGGGTTATTTGACAGCGGTCGGTGCCGAGTGAAATGAGCTCCCCCTGCACCGTCCCGAGGGTGCAGGCCCCTGCAGCCATGTAGGGTAATGGTGTTCTACTCGCTTTCATGTGGTGGATTTCTACTGTGTGTCCTTGCTGGCGAAATGTCTCTTCGAGGCTCCGCCCATCTTTTAGTTGGATCACTTGTATTTTTACTGTTGGGCTTTGAGAGTTCTTCACGTATTCTACATGCTGGTCCTTTGTCAGATGTGTGATTTGCAAATATTTTCTCCTCGTCTATAGCTGATCTTTTGATCTTCTTGTTGGGGTCTTTTGTAGAGAAAATTTTGTGTGTTTTTTTTAATTTTGATGAAGTCTAATTTAATCAACTTTTCTTTTTACAGATTGTGGTTTTGTGTCAAGTCTAAGAACTTTGACTAGCCACAGGTACTCAAGGTTTTTCCTGTTTTGTTTTGTTTTGTTTTTTCCTGAGAGTTTTGTAGTTTTACATTTAACATTAAGGCCATAATCCATTTGTAATCCATTTGGAATTTTCCATAAGGCGTGAGACTCAGGTTGAGGCTCATGTTTTTGCCTCTGAACGTCCACTGGTCTAGCATCTGGTCTATGCAGCAGCACTGTGTATTTCCCTCTCAGGGGAAATGTGCTGTGTCCACAAATTTTGTTATGTTGTGATGTCTTGTTGTCTTTACATCTTTATTTACTTCAATGCATTTCTTTTTTATTTCCATCAAGATTGCCTTTTCCACTCATGGGACTATTTGGAAGTATCCTGTAGAGCTTCTAAGCGTTTGAAGATTTTTCTGTAATTGAGTGTGAGTTTTATTTCATTGTGGTCAGAGAAACACACTCTCTGTGGTTTTTGATTCTTTTAAATTTGTTGAGGTCTATTTTATGGCCTTGACAAATAGACTGTTAGGTCTATATTGGTATAGGATCCACAGATACTTGGCAAGAATGTGTGTGATGCTGTTGTTGAGGGAAATGCTCTGTAAATGTCGATTGCATCCTAATTGGATCCAGTTGTTGGTTGATGTTGTGGTTGAATTCTGTCTTTGCTGTTTTTCTGCCTAATTGTTTTATCAATTATTGCGAAAGGGATGTTGACATCTCCAACTGTACCTGCAGCTTTGTCTACCAATCCTTTCAGTTCTATCAGTTTTTCCTTCACATATTTTTCCGCTCCGTCTTTTGGTACAAACACAGTTAGCATCGTTATCTCTTCTTGGTGTGGACTTTTATCAGTATATAATGTCCTTCTCTGACTTGTAATTTCTTTGCTCTGAAGTTTACTTTATCTGATATTAATATAGTCAATCCTGCTTTCTTTTCATTAACGTCTAGGTGATACATCTTTTTCCATCCTTCTACTTTCAACCTGTCTATATCATTATATTTGAAGTACATTTCTTGTAGACAGCATATAGTTGAGTCATGTTTTTTTAATCCAGTCTCCCAGTCTCTTTTTATTGACATACTTAGGCCATTTACATTTAATGTAGTGTTTTAATATATTAGGGTTTAAGTCTGCTATTTTACTTTTTGTTTTCAGTTTATTCTTTCTGTTCTTTATTTCTCTCTTTTATTTATTCTGCTTTCTATGAGTTACTTAAACTCTTTTTTAGAATTTCATTTTGACTTTATTATTGTGTTTCTACATTTATCTCTTTGTATGTTCTAAGGTTCCTTTTTTCACTGTTTTTTTCTTGTTTAAATAACTTCCCTCAGCCATTCTTTTGGGACTGGTGTTCAGGAAGCAAATTCTCTTAGTTGTCCTTCATCTAAAAATGTCTCGATTTCCACTTTATTCCTAGAGGACATTGTTGGATATAGGTTTATGGGTTGACAGTCCTTGTTTTCAGCACTTGAAATATTGTGTGGCAGTTCCTTCTGGCTTCTGTGGTTTCTGATAAGAATCCACTGTAATTAAAATTGTCTTTTCCTATAGGTAGGGTGTCTTTTCATTCTCACTGTCTTCCTACTGCTTCCCTTTGTCTTTAGTTTTCACAGATCTAATTGTGATATTTCTTGGTATGAATTTCTTTGGGTTTATTCTGTTTGGGGCTTGCCTAGATCCTTGAATCTGTAGGTTTAAATCTTTTGCCA
Organism: Microcebus murinus; assembly: GCF_040939455.1. Taxonomy (NCBI): domain Eukaryota; kingdom Metazoa; phylum Chordata; class Mammalia; order Primates; family Cheirogaleidae; genus Microcebus; species Microcebus murinus. The sequence goes on from NC_134117.1 coordinate 2,334,682, forward strand.
AATTTGGGATGTTTTTAGCCATTATTTCTTTAAGTATTTTTTCAACCTTACCCTAATTCTCTTCTTCTTTGGATTCTAATAACATGATTGCTAGATCTTTTGTTAGAATTCCACATGTTCCTGATGCTCTGCTCATTTTCTAAAATCTATTTTCTGTTTTAGATTGGGTATTTTCTCTTGTTCTATTTTCAAGTTCACTGGTTCTTTCTCCTGGCTTCTCCATTCTGCCCTTGAGATCATTCATTGAGTTTCTGTCTGTTTGTTTGTTTTTCTTTTTAGAGGCAGGGTCTCACTGTGTTGCCAGTCTGTCCTCAAACTCCTGGGTTCAAGTGATCCTCCTGCCATTCTACTCAGACTTGAGTCATGTACCACTAGTGCTAGTTGAGGCTCCCCCCCACCCCCTGTTATTATATATTTTATCTCTAAAATTTCCATTTGGCTTTTTTTTTAAAAAAAAAAAAAACAGAATCTTTGCTCTATTGCCTCCTGCCTTAGCCTCCCAAGTAGCTGGGACTATAGGTGCATGCTACTACACCACTACAACTGGCTAATTTTTCTATTTTTTTTATTTTTGCAGAGATGGGGTCTTGTTCTTGCTCAGAATGGTCTTGAACTCCTGACCTCAACCCTCCCACGTTAGCCTCCCAGAGTGCCAGGATTACAGACATGAGGCACAACACCCAGCCTGGCTCTTCATATCTCCTATTTCTTTGCTGAATCTGCTATTTCTTCCCAGAGACTCTGTATTTTTCCATTTATTTCAATTGCTCGTTGAAGCATTCTTACGGTGCTTGTTTTCAAATCTCTGCCAGATACTTCCAACTTCTCATCACCTCAGTGTTGGCATCTATTGATTGTCTTTTCTCATTCCATTTGTGATATTCCTGGTTCTAGGTATGACAGGTGATTTTTGATTGAAACCAGGAAATTTTGGTTATCATACTATGAGACTCTGCATCTTATTGAAACTTTGGGCTCTAGTGGCTTCCTCTGATGCTGTTCTGGCAGAGGAAGGGGAGGCATTGCCTTGTTACTCCGGGTAGGGTAGAGGTTCCCCACTTACCTCCACTGACAGCCAGTGTGGGAGACTCCTCATTACTGTTGGGTGGGGGCTGGCTGCCCACCCAGCCTCCATGGGCGTCTCCCTGCCTGGGAGGGTGTAGGAGAGCTTCCTTACTTCCCCACCTGGTCTCCACTGATGCCGTGGGTCAGGGTGTGGCCTCGTTACTGCTGGGTGGTGGTGAAAGTTCTGACCCTCCACTACGCCTGCTCAGATACCCCCCTGTTGGGGACTGGGTGCCTCTTCACAGCCCCTCGAAGGTGGAAGTCTGGGCCCCTGTTTGGTTTCTGTGGCATGGGTCAGGTGGGGCCGAGTTTCCCAGTGGTGCTCGGCTGGAGGGGAGCAGTTACTGCCTGAACGTTTTCTATCTTACTAGACTGCCCCTTCCCCAGTGCTACGGGCAGAGCGAGCCGCCTTTTTGTTTTGTTTTGTTTAATTAACTTGGACCATCAGCGTTTCTGGGGTGCCGACTTCTTCAGCTCCACGTCTGGGATGCGTGAGGTAAGAGGAAGACCCGGGAGGGTCACCACTTCGTAGTTTCTCGGGCCTCAAGACCCCCGGCTGGTTTCCCTCCTCCTCTCCCCCTTTGACCGTCTCCTCACGTTTGTTTTACGTGTGACGTCCGGGGTTGTTCATTGTACTTCGCAGGAAAAACAGGAAAAAGTACGTCCACTCCATCTTCCTGGAAGCAGAAGTTTCTTGTTGTTACCTTAAAAAAAAACTGTAGGCATCCACGGCACACAGCCAGCTGTGCCAAACCATTTATCTACAAATGTCTTTTTTTAAAGGCTGTTTGGAAATACACCGAAAAGTGAGAGCTGACTTGGTTTTGATCCCCATACTTCTCTGTAACTCTCAAATTGCTTGTTATGAGCAAGTGCTATTCATGCTTAGAATTAAAACTAAGCAGAATTTTCCACGGTTTAAAACAAGACGCTGCGCCGTCACCGTGACACTTCCCCAGTCGCCGTGAGTTGCTGGGGTCCATGCATCTCGCTGCCCCACTCCCCTCCCTCGGGGCCCGCTCCTCACTGGGCCACGTCAGGACAGGCGCCGGCCTATCAAAGAACCCACCGTCCTCCCGAGGCCACGCTTGGCTCCTGGCTGGTCCGGTGAGCCAAGCCAGACCCGCCTGAGCTCTCCCCGGGGTTCACAGCGAGCAGCCATCGCTCGCTTGCCGTGCGGATTGGAGGCTGTCAGTTCTGGGGCCGGGAGGCAGCGGACAAGGGCGGGACACATGGGGCTTGTCCATAGTGCTCCGTCCCCCAGGAAGGATGGGGACAGGGCGAGTTGCCATGAGCGCCTTCTTCTGACCACTACCACTTGCGCCCTCCTCATGACCCACGCAGCCCCATGGGGCCGGGGTGTCTCTGCGCTGCAAGGCTCGGACGCTGGCTGGGCTTCCTCCAGGCTCTGGCGGTGGCCCCTGGCCCCCAGCCCTCAGGACAGGTCTTCTCTGGCCTTGCTCTGGAGCCAAGGAGCCCCCAAGGCACAATCCAGCCTGTAGCTGGGGTGGTCCATAGCTCCTGCCCAGATCACGGTCAGGGGAGGGGACCCCGGTAGCCAGAGCCACCTCTCACTTCATGGAACTTCCCTGGGAGCAGCAGCCAGGGTCGCTCCTGGGCACAAGGACACTGCACAGTCCACTCGTGCTGGTCCTTTTGCCGATGTGTCTCAGTCTCCCCTGGTGAAGTCACCCTCCTCTGTGCCCAGCCCTGCGGTCTGGGGCGTTAGTGATAGCGCCCCGGTCCGCGTTGCTTCCCCGATGGGTTCGCAGTCCAGTCTGGGTCAACGGACTCAGGGGCCTCTGGCGGCAGAAAGAAACAGCCTCTCTTTCTCACGGGAGCTGCAGGAGGAGTCGCGCCCCGGCTGCCCCTGGATGGTAGGAAGTGAGGATGTGTGCTCTGGCACTGTGGCAGCCATTTGGTACCATGAGGGAGAGCGTATAGCTGCTGGGCCACCCAGTGGAGCCCAAGGGCGAGACAGACACTCCAGAGACGCAGACGGGCCCTTGATGAGGCTGTTTAAACCCCCGGATCCCGCCTCTCCCGAGGCCAGCCTTCTGTTACATGAGTAACACAAACTCTCTTTTTTGCCTAAGCCAGTTTGAGTCGTTTTCTGCTGCTTACAACACAGAGTCCTGACTGCTGTGTCCTACCCGTGCGGGATGGGGGATAGACTCAGAGGAGGCAAAACCCGCAGACAGGGGAGCTCGTAAAACCAAACGGTGAAGATGACCAAACATCCCGCAGGCAGCCCAGGGGAGGGGCAGCCGACTGAGGTGACGATGACAACAGAATGGTGGCAGAGGAGCAGCGGCCCACATGGCTCACGCATGGAGCCTTTGAGTGCAGCATCTCATGTGGTCCGTGCACAGCCTACAAGGTGGGTACCGTCGCCCCTGCTTACAGATGAGGAAACCAGGCACAGAGAGGTTAAGTTGCCCAAGGTCCATAATAAGAGATAAAAGAAACCAGTGTGACAGTCCGGACTGCCCTGAGCACCTGGCTTCCCTCGGGGGTGTGGCAGGAGGGCTCAGCCAGGAGCCCAGCCCCCGTTCCTGCAGAGACTCCGTCCTAGGCTCTGTGCGGACCTGGGAGGACTTCCCCCGGGACTGTGCTCCAGGAGGAGAGGCTGGCTCTTGGCTGCCAGGCAGGCTCAGGCCAACTTCCAGGGGGCAAAGTCGTGGCGCTTTACCCAGGGCTGGGTGAGCTCAGTGTGCAGGGCGCGGTCCCCAGACTGCACCGGGGGCCTGGGACTTCTGACCCCAACTGCAAGTTCAGGGAGTTTCCCAAACCGCCCTCAGGTTCAACTCACTGGAACAACTTGCAAACTCAGGAAAGCTGTTGCACACACTCACATTTGTTACCGGCACAGGGTCAAATCAGAACCTACCAACAGTGGCATCAGAGAGGGGCCAAAATGCACAGCTCTGCTTGTCCTTTCCCGGGGACCTTGGGCGGCCCGCAATGTCCACAGAGCACTGCTGCAGGGGAGTGCGTCTGTCAGGGCTCAGGGCCCAGAGCGTTTGTGGGGGCTTCATCCCATGGACATGAGGGATCGATTGATTTGCCCACATAGTTGACCTTGACCTCAATTTCCATTCCCCTCCACAGGTCAGGCTGACATCTCGTGGCCCAAGTCCCACCCTCTCTAATCCCACAGTCATCTTCCTGGAGTGGCCAGCCCCCACCCTGCATCTTCTCATTAGCACAAACCAGCAGGTGTGGTTGTCCCGGGGCCTTCTGAAGGGCGCTCCTATCACCTGGGAGGTTCCGGGGGTTTGGAGGTGACCACCCAGGGCCGGGGCAAAGGCCAGACCTTCTTCTGGAGGCCAAGTCCTCGGGACAGGGTTTACCACGTGGCCCACCTTTCACAGAGCTCGGCCCCTGTCCTTCACTCTCACTCGGGGTGGGGGCCTGGGGCCTGCAGGTGTCAAAGCTGGGTGTGTTCGTAGTCTGCTGTTGCTGGCTGGCTGAGCAATGGGCCAGACCATGTGAGGCTCCTTGAGGTTAGTGTCCATGATGTCTGTCACCTGTAACAGGTGTTGGACCAGAGGTGTGGCCCGTAGGGTTGGAGAGAATGCATTATGAATCTCTTCTGATAATTTTAAAATTAAAGCAAGGGAGTTTATTGTTTGTTTTTTTTAATGACGTTTTTTAAAATTTGTATTTTTAATGACTTATTTCCTACTTAGTAGTAGAATTCGTGGTACAAAAATATATTGTTTCAAATTGAGGAAATACTCTTAACGGAGAAGAAGGCACAGAATGTATTCCTGACCAGGCCGCCGGGTTTCTGTTGGCCGTGCCCACGTGCAGGACGGGACTCTGCGGCTCGTGAGGAAGTTCTGCGGTTCGGGCTCGCTCGGTCCCTGGGAGGGCAGCTGCCACGTTCTTTCTTGGACTTTCTGCCACCTGAGTGTGACCTTTCACCTCCCAGCCGCATTTGGAGCGGCCCCTGAGCTGCAGGCGTTGGGGCTGTGGGCCGAGACGGTTGGCTTCAGAGGGAGGCGACTGCTGTGCTGGTCAGAGGCCCTGTCCACTGCGAAGCCAATCTGCTCGCCTTCCCCTGGGGGTGGTGACCTGTGTCTTTATTCTTCATATGCACGGCAGAGGTCAGGGACGGCACTGGACACCCGCCCCCCACCCCACATCATGGCAGGTCACACAGCCCTGGAAACCCTGTTGTCTCCAGCTCTTGAGCCCCAGGCTTCTTCACTCGGTGGGTGGGCTGCTCACCGCGCCCAAAATCATAAAAGCCAGCCGGGTGCGGTGGCTCACACCTGGAACCTGAGCACTCTGGGAGGCCGAGGTGGGAGGATTGCTTGAGGTTAGGAGTTCAAAACCAGCCTGAGCAAGAGCAAGACCCCGTCTCTACTATAAATAGAAAGATGTTAATTGGCCAACTAATATATACAGAAAAAATTAGCCGGGCATGGTGGCGCATGCCTGTAGTCCCAGCTACTCAGGAGGCTGAGGCAGGAGGATCGTTTGAGCCCAGGAGTTTGAGGTTGCTGTGAGCTAGGCTGACGCCACGGCACTCACTCTAGCCTGAGCAACAAAGCGAGACTCTGTCTCCAAAAAAAAAAAGAAGAAGAAAAAGAAAGAACAAAATCATAAAAGCCATTCGAAACCTTCTTTATGTCTGATCCTCTGTTTTATATTATTGTAATAACATACAGACAATGCCCATCAGCAGAGAACAATTTCATTCTTAGAAGAAGGCACACTTATGTCCCCTCCCCCCCATTATGTGCTTTCCCTGGGCATTCTCGGGGTGGGGCACGGGCAGCTGTGCTCTGCAGCTTCCTTGGGTCCCTTTCCCGTGGTGGGGCATCCTCCCTGGCCTCAGAGAGCTTCTGCTTCTAGCAGTCAGTACCCGTGGTGCGGGAGGTCAGCTCTGCACTGGCGGAGCCACCTGTCCCCAGCCGTGAGCACTGGCAGTGCCTGGGAAGTTCTGTCTCCCTGGCAGCCCTTCGGCGGCAACTTCTGGGTGGGGAATCTGAAAGCCCGGCCCCCTTGCCTCGGGCTGAGCAACTTACGTCCTGGGCACCCCTAAGGGATCAGGCTGAAGCCTACCGTATGGGTCACCTGTGCCTGGATGACGTTGCCTGGCACCCTGCCCCACACTGTAGCGCACAGGGGAATTTGGGGTTTTGTCTGGGCTTGATCACACGTCTGCAGCCAGCCGTGGGTTGCCTGGCAGGCTCTGCTGATCTTGGTGGGCTCACTTACACGGTGGGAGGGTGGGGCAGCTGCAGGCCTTGACTGGGACCCGGGGCCACTCAGCTCTCTGCCAGGTGTCACTCCTCACCCAGAACGCTGGCCTGAGCCTGTTCTCACAGCACGGGTAGAAGCACACAAGCAAAAGCGGGAACATTCAGGAGCTGCCTCAGGCCTCTGCATCCCGTGAAACTGCCAACATCTGGTGGCCAAAGCAAGACATGTGTCCCCGCTGAAGAGCAAAGCTGGGAGTGAGGACTGACTTCCACCTTTCAGCGGTGGGGTCTGCAAAGTCTCAAAGAATGGGGCCACCCTCCGAGGGACTCCTGCCCCAGTCGTGGCCTTGCTCGGCCCCCGGCCCTCCCTGTCCAGCTTCCCTCTCCCTTCCGGGCCTCCCCGGGCAACCTCTCCACTTCGCCCCCTGCACACCAGCCCCGCCGTGGGGCGGCAGCATGCCACACCCCGACTGTCCAGCGTGCAGGGAAGTGTGGCCCGCGTGCCTCACAGCGAGAAGAACTGACCTTTAAAAGTTCCAATGAATACAAGGCTGTGAAACGAAAATGTACAGGCCTACACAATAAGAAGCAGGTGTGCGCACGTGTTGGGGCAAAGGCCAAGCTCGGAGATCGCAGGAGTTTTTCCTCACTCCTCCTGTGCATCTCCGCCTTCCCATCTCTAATTTTATGACTCGTGGCTAAGAATACAGCCGGTATCCCCCCCTCTCCATGACTCACTGTGAGACAGAATCGCCCATCATATTCCCTTAAACCCAGCCGGTGGAGGCCCAGGGAGGAGCAGGGATGTCCCGGTAAGAGGCGACTCCGATCACCCCCTTCACACCCGGAAGTGGTCTTCACGGTCGCTTGAATTCATCCTCCTGGGGAAGAGGTCTGGCCCCCGGCGGGAAGCTCACCTCCAGGAGTGGAGCACGAGTGGTCTGCGTCTCGTCCAGCAAGCAACATCCGGGGAAGGACACGGGGCAGCGGGTCCCCCCATCCCTGGCCTGGGACCCTGCGGTGTGGCTGCCACGTGCCACTGTCGGGGGGAGAGTGTCCTGACGCCGGCACTTTTCACTTCTCACCCACGACTCTCCCCCAGGCGGCCGCTTTCCTGGCTGTCCGTGGTCAGCGGATCATTTTCTTTGTGACGGTCGGGAGGCAGCAGCAAAGATGGTACAAGGCATGGCGCGGTGCATTTTACCAAATTAGTTGCCATTATAATGAACAAACTTTTTTTTTTTTTCTTGCAAGACAGGAAGAGATGTGGAAGGACAGCCGTGGCCTGAAAGAGCAGTTCCTGTCTGGCGAGTGTTGGGGCCACTGCCCTCTCTGCCTGGCCGCCTCTGCCACGGGCTGCAGGTGGGAGGGGCTCTCGGGGAGGGGGTGCCTTGGTCAGCACCCTCCGCCCAGGCCTCTTCAGCTGCCTGTCCCTGGGAACTTGCGACTCGGACCAGCGTTTCCAGCAGCGGGCCCACGGGAGCCGGGGCCACGTGCCGGCGCAGTGAGCCACGTCCACTGGGGCGAGGAGCAAGGGGCGGTGGCTCTCTCTTGCTGCCTCTGGTCCTGTTCACGGCGGCTTCTGCCCCTCCCTGGAGCTGGCTCACAGGAAACCCCCTGGACAGGGCTGAGGAGCCCACCCAAAGCCACGCGCCGTAAATCTCCTGGTCAGGAACAGCGTGTCCTTCACATGCGGGCCTGGTTTACTCCTCCCAGAACGTTCTCCTATGATACATGGTGTTGCCAGAAACCATCAAGAAGCAGGGAGAGAGGACAACAAGAAGGGAGAGACGGCGTCACGTTGATTTGTGAAGAGAGACAGTGAGTCGCTCTTAGAACTGCCCAGAGGCTGCCAGACTGTTTTTCTTCCTTCCTCCCTCTCTCTTTTCTTTCTTTCTTTCTTTCTTTCTTTCTTTCTTTCTTTCTTTCTTTCTTTCTTTCTTTCTTTCTTTCTTTCTTTCTTTCTTTCTTTCTTTCTTTCTTTCTTTCTTTCTTTCTTTCCTTCTTTCTTTCTTCTCTCTCTCTCTCTCTCTCTCTCTCTCTCTCTCTTTCTTTCTTTCTTTTTTTTTTTTAAGAGAAACAGCATCATTTATTTTTCCTAGATGGTATAGGAAAGTCATGCCTACTGTATAAATTCAAATAATGAAGGGAACAAAGCGGTGATCGCCCGAAGACCCATCAGGCGGGGCACGGAAATTGCGGTGTTCGCCAGCACGTATATCCACGCATATGCACGTGGATCTCTTCTTCCCACAAAAATGTCGTCATAACTTTCCTACTGCTCCGAGGCCGTGGACCTCAGGCGTGGAGCACATCTCTGCTCTGGGGATATGTCATGTGCCCTTCGGCCGACAACGATTCAGGAGTTGATACTCAGCGGTAGTTACGCAGGTGGGGCCTGGGGCTGAGGCCCAGGTGTGGGCAGTGCGAGGCAAGGCCAGTGGGCGGGACGTGGCCCCGTGGCAGGTGCCATGGCATCTCCCCTCCAAGCCTGACAGGTGAAACTGGCAATTCTGAGAGCACAGCACGGGTCAGACCAGGAGGCTCTGATCTGCCCGGGCCTTGAAGAAACCAAGGATGGGGGTCCTTAGGGGCCTTTTCTGCACCCCCAGATCAGGGCTGTTGGGCATCTGGTTGTTGCCGTTTCCTCGCGTGTGGCCCGCAAGCTGAGTGACTGCCACAGAGATCCCTGGGACCACTCTTGCGACACTTCTGTCATCAACAGCCATCCTGTCACCTTCCCGCCAAAGGCTTGGTGCAGCCCCCTCAGGAGAACGGACATCCTAGGTTTCTATGTCCCCAGCAGCCGAGGCCTCGGCCACGAATCCTGAGAAAACCTGGGTTTGGAGAGTGTGACTGAGAGTCTACTGTTTTCCTCTCTTAGGTTTGGTTTCATTCTGGGGGGGCCTTCTCCACGAAGCACACTCCCCTATGCTACAGGGAACGCACGGAGGAAACGCGCTGTCCTGCACAACAGGCACGACGTGTGCACACGGACGGTCACCCAGGGAGAGGGTGGTGACAGGCGCCAAGCAGAGGCGACCGGCTTGTTGGAATTGTCAAGAAGGAATTGTCTGACTTCCAGGTGCGGGGCGGGGGTGAACACGGGCCCACAAGGGCTGTAAGGGCTGTAACGTCCACACGGAAAGGGCTTCCCTGGACTGAGGACCCAGGCGAGAGTTCCGGGGAGCCGGTCAAAGCCACCTGAGAGCCAGCGCTCACTCGGCGCGGGGCCCTGGTCAGGGGCCCAGCCGGACCCGTCCTGGCCCGTGTGGAACGGTCCCGATGAGGTGGAAAAGGGCGTTTGGGGACGAATGCAGGATTTGAGAAAGGTGCACTTTCATTTCCTGCTTTGGATACTGTAAATATGAAAGTATAGTCACTAAGACAACGGAGATGGGGAAAGAATGGTGGAAACAAGACAGAGAAATGTTGGGAATTACTGATGGGGCTGATGGGTACATGGAGGTTCATTGCATCATTCCGTCAACTTTTAAGTCTTTGGAATTTTAAAGACACTGTTTTTGTTGTTGTTGTTGTTTTAAGATTACTTTTTTGTTTGTTTGTTTTTGAGACAGAGTCTCACTCTGTTGCCTGGGCTAGAGTGCTGTGGTGTCAGCCCAGCTCACAGCAACCTCAGACTCCTGGGCTCAAGCAATCCTCTTGCCTCAGCCTCCTGAGTAGCTGGGACCACAGGCATGTGCCACCATGCCCGGCTAATTTTTTTCTACATATTTTTAGTTGGCCAATTAATTTCTTTCTATTTTTAGTAGAGATGGGGTCCCACTCTGGCTCAGGCTGGTCTCAAACTCCTGACCCTGAGCGATCTTCCCACCTCGGCCTCCCAGAGTGCTAGGGTTATAGGCGTGAGCCACCGTGCCCGGATAAAGCAAGTTTTAAAAACTAAATCGTGTGTTGATTAGGTCCACATGCGTTTGCTGGGCCCCCACACTGTGCCGGGCTGTGTGCTCAGCGTGGAATAAACCAGATGAGGAGGGTAGATGTGTCCGGAACCCCGGGAGTTACAATCCTGCAGGAAGACCCTCAACTCACGCGGCTAAGACGAGACTGAAAGCCACCACGCTGCCTGCCAAGAAAACAAACAACTACTGTTCCAGCGTTTGTCCCCTAAAGATGCCCCTGCTCTGGCGTGCAGAGCAGGGTGCCCAGGGGCGAGTCTGGAGGGGAGGGGCCCCGAGACTGCAGCCTTGGGGGGAGGAGAGCAGGGGGTGGCATGGGGGCTTGCAGGGGTGAAGCAGCAGGAGGAGGGACGAGGGAGCCAACTCTTCATGAAAGGGACTGCCTCAGCCACGTCATTCTCTGGTCACCTGCTCAGACAGACCGAGCGGAGAACATCTGCAAGGCTCTGGACACGGAAGTGATCTCCTCTGAAGCCACACCTGGCAGAACCACATCATGACCAGAGCTGTGCAGTTCAGCCATGGGGCTGGAGTCCCACCGTCCTTGTGTGACAAGGGCATGTCCCTTAACCTTTCTGAGCTTGTGCCTGGCACGTACCATTCAATGTATGTTAGCTGCGATTAAAAACATGGGTAATTTTATATCTTAAAACAATGCATGTTGCTTAAATGGTTTCATGTTTGCTCACGTTAAACATGATTCCCAAGTGAAGATGACAAAGGGGAAATATGCGTTATTTAGCTCTTCTCTTACGTGAAGCTGTCATCACAAAGTACATTTCTGGGTTGCGTTCTCTAGAGTGCCTTTTACTAAATAAATGGCCAAAAATAACTTTTCCCTTCCAGTAAGATTTCATGATTCAGCACATTCGACTTTCAATATAAAAGACTGAAATAAAGAACACAAAACAAATGCAGGAGCCAGGAACAGGCAGGAGAAGGCGGGTGGATGCAGGAGGGTGAGGCCGGCCAACGCCAGCACTTCGTGTTCAGAGACGGCCTCGGTGGCAGCAAAGTGGCGTGTGCTCAGGTGTCTGCACCACACCTAGGTGTGGGGGAAGCAGGTGAGTAAGGATTAGCAGGCCCTCCCGGAGTCTCCGCAAGGGGCAGCTCACAGAGGAAATGGCAGCAGCCAGGGCAGGGGCACAGGGCCAGGCCAGCCCCTCGGCTAATAGGCTCCTCCCAGCCCCAGGCTGGCGACAGACAGGTCAGGGTTACAGGACACACCCCGCCTGACCCCCTTTTCTTGCTGACAGCAGCAGCTCCACATAGTTACAGAAAGATTCCACCTCCACCTCCGGTCACTGGTGAGGTGACAGCAAAAGTAGAGAGTGCAGTGGTCGAGGTTGCTGGAGAGCCGAGCACCAGGGTGCTGAGTGCCACTGGGGACTCCAGGCCACCTGGAGGGTCCAGGTATTCTCTTTCAAGGTGTGGCTGTATCAGGAATCCTGGCCCCCCTCTCTCTTTGTGGGCGATCTCTTGCCTCGCCCCCATTTCATTGTAGCGGCCACAGGCCCAGTGCAGTCTGGCTTCTCATTAAATTATTAGCACCGGGAAGATGTCCTCTCACCCAGGTTTCCAAAATGGACCTAGGGCTCGGAGCCATCCCCTGCCCGCAGGCGCGTGCGCGCGTCCACACAGACGGCTTCGGGCCACTCTGGTCCTGGAACCCACTTATGACTCCCTGAGGAGAGGGGTCCACAGCCACGGTGCCCCGCCCAAGGCCTGGCTCACTCTTTTGGCCAAGGCAGCTTACGGACGCCCTCGTGCCCCGCAGAGAGGAACGCGGCCTGGTCCTCGGAAAGGGCCTCCCGGTGGAGGGCGCGGCGCGTGGCCCAGGGGGCGCCCAGGAGGCCTCTCCCCCAGGCGGCGAGCGCTGGGCGCAGCTGCGGCCCCGGGGCACGGCGGCGGGCGGGCCGCCGGGCCGCCTGCGGGCACCTCCTCGCACCCCCGCTCGGCCCCCGCCCGCCGCGCCGCCGCCTCCCGCGGTGGAAGGCAGCGCGGCGCGTGCGCACTGGCGCGCTCTCGGCCCGGCCCGTGGGCTCTCCCGGGAGGGCGGGAGGTGGGAACGTGGGAAGGCGCCGGGCCGCACACCCTCCCGGCCCGCCGCCGGCGCCGCCGACACCTCGCGGCCAGGGCGCCCCGCGATGCCCGTCCAGTGAGCGGCACAGGTAAGTGCGCGGGGCTAGCTGGCGATCCCGTCGGGGGCTCCCCGCCCCAGCCCGCGGCCCCCAAGCGGCCGGGCGCCGGCAAAGTTGAACTTCGCGCGTCGCCGGCCGCACTCGGAACGCTGGGGCGCCGGGCTGGCGGGTCCCTGCAGCCGGGGTGCGCTCCTCTCGCCGGCGGGGGCGCGGGCGGGGCTGTGGCGGAGGCGCGTGGCGGGACCGGGGACGCGTCCGGCCTGGCCTCGCAGTGAACTTTTGCGCTGCGCCCTGGCAGCGTGTCGGCGCCCGGCGATCACTGCCTGGGCGGCCCCGCGCGCTCGGGGTGGCCTCCGCTCGCGCCCTTCCTGGCAGGGCTGTGGGGAGGCGAGCGCTGCCGGGGACCCTGGGCGCGGGGGAGGCGCGTCCCGGCGCGGGCGCAGATCCGGGGTTCCGAGGATGTAGTGGGAGGGCCGGGATTTTCCAGTCCCCGTCCTCCCCCCAGTACAAACGTGAGGCCCTCAGAGGGAGGGAAGGGAAAGGTCGAGACGCCTAGGTGCCTGGACGAGAACGCAGGACGCAATTAAAACTCCTCCTTTCGGATTAACAACCAAAAATTGATCGATGTGTCAGGAATACCATTGATTTATGAAAGGTGCTTATTTCTCTGGTATGGAGGATTTTATGTTCTCCAGGTGAAACCGAGTTCACCCAGCTCCAGCGTAGATTGATGTTTTAATAAAAATAAATAAAGGGGAAAGGCTCGCCTGGTCTTTGGGGACATCAAGTCTCAAATCGCAGAGTTAGACTAACAAATCAAATTGCATTATCTTTACATTTCATACCTTTTCATCTTGTGCCTAAAAACCGCAGGCGGGAGAGCGCCTTCATTTCGAAAGTTTTAATATAGTGCTTAAAAGTTCGCATAACCAGCAATCAATGTTTCGTAAGCAAAATGGCACGGGGAGCGCCGGGTAATGGTGATAAGTGGCGGGCGCGGGCGCGGGCGGGCGGGCGGAGCGGCCCCGAGCCTCGCGGCGCCCGTAGATGGCGCCCTGGCCCCACGCTAGGCTCGGGAGCCGCGGCTGGCCGGGCGCGCGCGGGCGGGGGAGCCGCGGGCGCGCGGGCTCCACACCTTGCGGTTGACCTGCACCGGGGCGGCACGGCTGAGCAGGAAAAAAAAATTAATAATAAGCCGAGTGTTGTCATTTTTAATTTAAGGCCTGGGCAGTCGTTTGGGCCGGTGGGGGGTCCGAGGCGTCGCCGAAGCCCAGGTGGCCCCTCGGGGCCTCCAGCCGGCTGCGGCCGGGGCCGGGTGGCGCTGGGGCAGCCCCGGTCCCGGCTCTCCGGTGCGCCGCCCAGGCGGGGCTCGGGCGCTCGGGCCAGGGTCGGCGGAGCGGCGGCGGGGACTCCAAGTTCAAAGCGGCGGTGGATCAGCCCCAGGGCGGCCCGGATGGCCGGAGGAAGCCCCCACCCCTGCGCCCCGCGCACCCCCGGAGCCCGCGCCAGCCCCGCCGCCGCGGCTGCCGGCGCGCTCCGCTTTGCAATGTAAATTTCGGCGGGACAAATTGCTTATTAATAGTCTAGAAGAGAAGCCGGTTTCTTTCTTTCTTCTTTTCTTTATCTGTTTTTATTTCTACATGCCCCCTAGCTATGCCCTGGGCAGCCTCGCCGCCCAGCAGTTTTCTCTTCATTTCAATGTCCCAAAGAAAATGCAAATTTCCACTGTGGCCTTTTTAAAAAAGTTAAATTAGCAACAGCTTTAAGTGACTCCATTAGTATGGAAAACATACACTTTTAATGTGGGAATAGCGTCCTTTTAACGGGACTCATTCTGGTCTGTAAATTTACTAAACCCTCAGAGTTGGTAAAGAATCACATCTCCGCCAATTTTGGTCGCCAAAGGCGTACCCGCAGCCCCCGTCCCCGCCCCGCGCGGCCTGCGCTCGGCTTCCCGGAGGGGGCTGTCCCGCCGCGGCGCGCCGCCCGACCCGGTCCGCGGGCTTGGATCCCTTAGAAGCCGCGCGAATGTGCGCGCAAGGGTTTGTGCAGGAGGGAAGGGAGAAGGGCTCGACACATTTCTGTCCACGCGCGGCATGCACTCCCTGCTCTCGCGGCCTCGTCCTCGCAGTCCCGGCAGCTGAGTTAATATCCCCGCGGACCGACCCGGCCCCGCCGCCGGCACGCATCGCCCCACTTTTGCGCAGCGGGACAGACGTGTACCCTTCTCTGTTAACGTGCAGCTGAGGAGTGGGAGCCGAGGAAGTCGGTGCGTCAGTGGCCGTGGCTGCCTTTCCCGGCCCGGCTCTCCGCCACCCAGGCTTCTGTGTCGGCAAACCGGTGTTTCAAACCGGAATTTTATTGACAAACTTTTGCGCGCTGTTAGCTTCCAGAGGAAGGTATTCAATTTCGTCTTGAGTCTGGCTATCCTCCTTCAAGCCAGTGGCATGGCGCTCCTTACCCGTCCAGGAAAGAGTTAAGATTTATGGTATGCTGGAGAGGTCTTGTTAGGATGTAATCCGCATTTTTTAACTACTGCGTAATAAAAAGTGAGAAGTTTTGAGACACCTTTCTTGATTATACCTTTGGCGATACTTTAGGTTTTACATTTAATTTGCATTTTGTTCTTAGTGAATATTGAAGTCTTGAGTGGAGGATTGAATTTTATTAGGACATCTGGACTGACAATATCAAATCAGACACCAGTGTCCCAAAGCATGCTAAAATTTCAGAGTTAATTAGAACGCAGTGTGTTTAATTAAAGCCAATTATAATATTTGAAATTATCTGATCGATCCGTGTTTGTACAGTTTGGGTCTGTTTAGGTGTTGATTGGCGCACTTTGCGCACCGTTCGATCTAGAAACTTCTCTGGGGAAAGTTTGCTTTGTAAACTGGCGGGGCGGGCGGGCGCGGAATCCGGGTCCCTGGCGCCCGCTCGGGCGCATCTCTGCTGGACTGCTTTCTGGGCGCCGCCTAACGCCGCTGGGGAAACCCCAGCTCGGTGCTCAACCCCTGCGGTCTTTTCGGGTCCGAAGGACCCCACCACTCACCAGCTGTCTTCCCCAGCTTGGTTGCTCCTCCCGAGCATTTTTGCAGGGAAGCAAGGTGCGTTGGGAAAAACCCAAGCTCTTAAGTTTTTGATTAGGAATTCTTGCTCTGGCTGAAGAGCCCCTAGGGCTGACTCAGAACGGTGGGGTCAGCCAAAGTGACCGAAGGAACCAGAGAAAACTTAGGACAAAGAGACATAATTAACTGTTTCCCTTCTAATTTCTCGCGCTGCGGGAGCTGAGACGCACTCTTGCGTTTTCGGCCCGCTTGGAGCGCCCAGGGTTTTCCAGGCAGAGGGTTGAGCGCGTTCCAGGTCATGTCGGCGGCCACCTGCGGGGCCGGGCACTTGGAGCGCATGTTCCTCTCCAGCAAGGGCGTGCGCGTTGCGCTGGCTCCCGGGCCTTGTGCCGGATGCCCGGCTTGGCCTGACTCTTGCATGCACACGTGGGCAGCGGTTAGGACTAGGCAGCGGGTGGCAGTGTTTTTTTTTTTTTTTTTTTTGCGCCCCTGGGATCACGTCAGCGAGGCCTAGGTGTTCTGCTCGCGCAGAAGCGGGGGCCCAGCTGCCGGGGCCGGCAGGAGCCGCGGTGGCCACCTGCCCCGAGGTGGGTGGGAGCCCGGGCTGCTCGGCTCTGGGACGCGCGGCGGCACTCTACTCTCCCCACCCCAGGAGGCGCTGTTTGTCAAACTTGGCCACCTTGGCAGGAAGGCGCCTGCACGTTCTCACTGGGAGAATTGAGCCTATGGGGTCGCGGTTCAGGAACCTTAGCCGTACAGAATAAATATGGGGGCGGGCGGGTGCAGAGATCGGGGTCTAAGACCCTTCAGTTTTTGCTTTTTCCCCTTGAACCCAATTGGACCTCCTGCCTTTCAGCGCAGGGGAGAGGCGCCTATTGGCATGCGCCGTGTGCCAAGGCGAGTTGCCCAGTTTCTTGCTTCCAGGGCATGCGGGGCTCCTGGCCTGGCTTGGGCTCGGTCACCAGATGCCTCTGGAGGTCTCTGTGGCTTCCGTCTCTTTTCTTAGAGGGCGAAGGCACACCCTCTGGGCCTGGAAAACCCACCCGAACTTGGCCTGTTTCCTTTGTGTGCAACTTAACCGGCTGTGGTGGGCTCAGTGCAGAGTCCTTGCTTCCCGCGTTTCCCGGCCCACGGGCCAGCGGGGCTCTTCAGCACAAGACAGAGCCCAGAGCATACTCGGGGGCCGCATTACCCACCCGCGATGGGCGCAGGGTTCGCCAGTGCGTGGTGGTTCTACCCTGTCCCAGGCTCACGGCATTTCCTAGGTGCGTGTCTGCCGCCCCCTCCGGCCTCTTTCCCGCGGGGACCCAGGGTCAGTCTGGCTCTCCCACTTCATGTTCTTTTCCTGGCTCTCGCCTGTGCTTGGCGCCCAGTCCCGACTCCAAGCTTGAGCAAGGCTGGAGGCCCGCGGGCCTGCACTGTCTGAGCGTGACCCCCGGCGCGGAGGACGTGGGGGCGGGCCGCGCCTGCAGCTCAGCACTGGCGGCGGGGACGCGAACCGCAGGCCTTTGGCGCATTGGCTCTCACCCTTTCTCAAAGGCTCCAAGTGACAAAGCCAGGCACCCTGGGATTGTGGCTGTGAGCCCTCCAGGGCGCCGCTCCCAGCCGAGCCCGCGCACCCCTGATACGCCAGGGGGCTTGGCTTCCAGGAACTCCTGGCCGGGGCTTGTCAACGCCGGAAATGCAGTTTATAACTCTTTGGAAGGATGGTAGGGAGGTCGGCGGGCGCTCTGGGCTCAGCCTGATCAAGAAGGGGCATTCACAGGGTGCCCTGGACCCTGGGCCCACCGCAGAGGGCCTCGAGCCCTGGGACCCACAACTTGGCTGAGTTTCTGGGTGGGGTGGCTGGGAGGCCGGCACCAGCCCAGCTTCCCGTCTCCAGGCCTTGCACTACGGAGCAGTGGAGGTCCCCGGGCTGGGGAGCTGTGAGGGGGATGTTCCTTCATGGCGCGCACCCAACAGCCACCCTCCGAGGGTGGGTAGTGGGCACGGGCGCAGGGCCTTGGCGCGCGCGGCGGCCTGGGAACTGGGTGGCTGGGTGGGTGGCCGGGTGCGCCTGGGTACGGCCCCTGGGAGATCGGATCGCCTTCTCCCGACCACTTTGGCCAGGCTTCGCGTGGTGCTGAGGGTCAGCGGTCCAAGCGCAGCCGGGGCCTTCCGCCCTGTGCCCCGCACGCCACACCCCGAGCGGGGCGCCAGGGGTGGCGGGCGCTGTCTCTTTAAGGTCACTGCCTGCTCCGGCACGACGTGGGGAGGACAGCTGGGCACTGGCCATCTGACTGACTCCGGCTTGACATCTGGGAGCCCACTGGTGTGTGGCACGCGAAGCGCTTGATGCCGCTATTTAAATGCAAATGCGAGGGGGCTCATTGAAGCCTCTCCCCGTAAATCCGCACAAAAGGAATACTTCCCACCCTCCGAGGAGGCGGCGGCGGCGGCAGCTCGAGGGCCACCCGTGCAAATCCGTTGGGCGCGGGGCCCTGAGTGGTCGCCGCCGCCGTTGCGGCCCGCCGGGTCACCGGCAAAGGTCAGGCTCCGCCCGGGCCGTCCCCTAAACGCCCGTCTGGCCCCTGCGAGTGCCCTGTACGCCGAGGTTAGCCTGCTGGCCGCAGCGGGCCTGCGCACCTTCCAAAGTAGCAGCCTGTCTCTTGCCACTTCCTCCTCCTGGGTACCTGGCGCCCCGAGTTCCCCGGAAAGGGCGAGGGGCGGGGGCAGGGCTACCCCGGGAGCGGGCCGGGCTCCGGGGACGCGCTCTCCGCACCTCTCAGGATGTTCGAGAATTGGCCCGCAGCTCCTCCCCCCTCCCGAGCCTGGGTGCTCTGTCCCTCGCTCCCCTTCGCTGCAGCTCCTGCCCATCAAACAGAAACTCTGGGGGTGGGGTGGGGTGGGGGCCGAGGGGGCTGCCCTTCCAGGCCGCTCCGCAGCAGGCCGGGGTGGAGACCCTGCCCTGGCGGCGAGTCCTTGTGCCCACAGCTCGGAGCCAGCAGCGGAGTGACAAAAAAGATAAAGTTGGTGAATGATAAAGACCGTATTTTCCACGCTTTGGGTGCGGGACCAGATGATCTAGAAAATGAGCTGAAATGGATTCAGCCTCCGAGCCTGTTGTGAGAGCAGCTGATTCCTCCATTTCGGGCCAGATGGCTGCTGAACACAGATTTGCATTCATTTTCGCTTAATATCGTCCAAAATAGTGGGGCAGCTGCATTTGTTGTCAAAAAGGTTTAAAACCCCTTTTCTTTCTGGGGCAGGATCGTTACCTTATGTGATGGGCTTATAGAACTTTTTTTTCCTCTTTAGTCAACAGTATCAGATTTAGAAGGATTTGTTTTTAAACCTTCTAATTTGGTAATCAGATTTAAATCGCCTTGGCGCGTGTAATCTGAATTAAAGATACTGTAAATGATTTTAAGCATGATACTTTCGTTAGCGCAAGGAAGGGGCGCACCCCCAGCGCAGGCTGGACATTTTAGGAAGTGTGCCACAAAGGAAGCATTGTTTCCTATTTCCAACTTCATCCTTCCCGAAAAGGCACTTTGCATATTCTGACAATAACGCTGGCCTGGCCGCTCGCCCTACGTGAGCCCCCGAAGCAGCTAAACACCCAGAGACAAAGCATTTCTCGACCCCACCCTCCGCTGACGGCCAACTTTATTTTGCATTGTCCCTCCACCAAGAAAGTGCTCCCTTCTAACAAGGGTCTGCCGTGAGTGGAAAGCGCTGGGCTTGTTAGGAATACAGAAATTTTCTTTTAATTTATCATGAATAGTTTCCATACACTTTGATTTAAGGTTATTAACATTCTATAGACAGTGGCATCTTTAATATGTGGCGATCGCTCCTAAAGACTAATCTCATTACCCTCAAATAGTCATAAAATATGATTTTATTATACTTACGTATTTAATTAGACGGCCGGCAACCGTAATGGATTTTGAGATGGGACTGGCGCAACAGCTTTGATAATTCACTTATCTTTGGCAATAGTCATTAACCCCCAACACCAGCAAAATAGATTGCTTTCCAACACATCTTTTTTCTCACTCCTTCCAAGAGGAGTGGGGGTCCTCGGATAACGCAAATCGGACTTCGATTTTCCTCGATTAATTAAAATATTAGCGTACACACGCTGCCACTTCACGTAAGAAGGGAATGCTACCCCAGACCCGGCGGGAAGAGGCTGTCCCTGCGACACACGTGCGCCCTGAAACCCATTTTTTTTCTCTCTCTCTAATCAAAAGGGCCTGATTTCTCTTGGCAGGGAAGTGCCCGGGACAGCTCCTGGTTTTCCCCTGGGTCTCCACTCCGCGTCGCGCAGACGTCCTTCGCGCGGGCCGCGCGCCTGGGCGCCGAGTCCCGGCTGCAGGAGCTGGGCCGCCGGGCCCACAGGCTGCCCGCGCCCCGCTGCCCTCCCGATTCCTAGAAACCAGGTCGGGAAGCGGCGCGCCGCGCGCTCACTCGCGTCCCGCGGCACCGTGGGCAGGGCCCCAGCGCCAGCGGCGTCTGCTCGGCTTTTGGAACGGTTGGCGCCGGGGCGGTCTGGCCACCGCGCAGGGCGCGCGGCCGGACACTGGGCTCCGGGTCGCCAGAGAGGCCAGGCATGCTTCCCGTCGGCCCGGAGAGGCCCGAGCCTTCTTTGTCACTCGTTGCGCCTAAGGACAGGCTCGGGACCGGTGTCTACCGCGGCTGCCGGGGGAGAGGGAGCATCTGGTAGAACCTGCCTCCGACGTGGATTCCCTGCACTGGCGGCCTCCGCCGGGGTAGGAAGCACGGGGCGCCCAGCGGGGCTCAGATAGGGGCTTCCCGGCCCCGCAGCAGCCTTAGGTCTGCTTAGAAATCAGGCTGAGCTGTGCGTCCAGCCTTGGCGGGGGAGCCCTGGGCACCCCTCCTCCCAGCCCTCTGAGCGTCCCTGCCTCCAACCCCTCCCGGCGGTCGACCTGCCTCTTCCCACTTTTCCTTTTGGGCCGCCCCAGGGAGAGCTGCAGCCCCTGCATTTATTGCATGCATCTGGGCAACTTGGGGCGCCTCGGCATCTTACACTCCCTTCTACCTCCCCCCCCCCCCCCAGCGCATCGTGTTTTGACTGTGTGGCAGGTTTTGCGGGGAGGCATTAGGGGGCCAAGCTGCAATTGAGCGCTGGCTGCGTTTGTTTCTTTTCAAGATTTATTTGGGCGAGTAGTAACTTCCTCGGCTGCAGCAGGGCGCGAGGAGCCGCGGCGCGTGGCGGGGGGCGGCGGCGGCGCTCGGCGGCGGCGGGGCTCGCGGGGCTCGCGGGGCTCGGGCCGGCTCGCGGCGCCGTCAGGCAGTCAGTCGGCGAGCGCGGCGGCGGCGGCGGCGAGGGGCGCGGCGAGGGGCGGCCGTTCCCATATATGGCGCTGGCGCCGCCCCCCGACGTCACCCTCTGACAGCGCCGCTCCCGGGGGCTTCGAGTTTTGGCTCCCGGGAAAGGGTCCATTCCTCGGGGAGAGAGGGCTGAGTTTTGTGTGCCTCCGTCCGCTGCGCGCGCCGCTCCAGGCCCCGCCGCGCCCCGCCTGCGCCCGGGACTGCGCCGCGGCACTCACTGCCCCGTTTATTTGTCTTTGGAGCAGGCGGGCCGCGCCAGAAGCGGGCGATCCCGCAGTGTCCTGCAGCCGCGGACGCCGCCTGGCTAGGATGACACCACGTTGAGCGCGCCTGCAAACAACAACAACAACAAGCGCCGCCGCGGCCACCGCGTCCTGCTCCCCCGAAGCAGCGCCGCCGCCGGTGGAGCCGCCCCCGCGCCCTCGGCCGTCCGGAGCGCCCGGCCGCCGGTGTATGTCGCGCCTGCCCGGGACGGGCTGAAGCCGGCGGCGGGCCGGACCGCAGGCGCCGAGAAGGGCCAGGGCGGCCAGGGCAGCCGCCTGCCGCCGAGCCCCGAGCGCCGCTGCTCGCGGAAACGCTTTCGGCCGGGAGCTGCGGCCGCCGCCAGCAGTTTTCATGTTTGGGATTCAGGAGAATATTCCGCGCGGGGGGACGACCATGAAGGAGGAGCCGCTGGGCAGCGGCATGAACCCGGTGCGCTCGTGGATGCACACGGCGGGCGTGGTGGACGCCAACACTGCCGCCCAGAGGTACGTACCGGCCGCCCCCGCGCGCCCCGGCCCCGGCCCCGGCCCGGCCCGGCCCCCTCCGCCGGCCGGCGCCGCGCTCCTCACCGGGCCGCTGTCTCTCTCCTCCCGCAGCGGCGTGGGGCTGGCGCGGGCGCACTTCGAGAAGCAGCCGCCTTCCAACCTCCGGAAATCCAATTTCTTCCATTTCGTGCTGGCGCTCTACGACAGGCAGGGGCAGCCGGTGGAGATCGAAAGGACCGCTTTTGTGGACTTTGTGGAGAAAGAGAAAGTAAGTGCACACGCGCGGTCGCACCCTCCGTCTTTCTAGAAGCGGGAGGCAGGCGGTGTCGGCGCGCGGGTCCGGAGTGCCCCCCTCGGCGGCGGGCATGGCTCCCCAGGCCACCCCGCCGCCGCCGCCGTCGCCACGTGCGGCCGCCCGGGAGCGCCGAGGGCTGGGCCACTTCTCTGCGCCCCCGGACTTGCTCCGGGCGAGGAGAGCGCCCGGCTGCCAGCAGGAAAGTGACGTGAGCGCGCCGCTGCGAGCTAGGAATCCTGCCCTGCGCGAGGCCGAGGGGCCTGGGTCGCGGAGGGGACCGAGCGCGGTGGCCGCGCCCGACGCCGGCCACACTAAATGCGATTGTTTGTCGTTACTTTCAGGAGCCAAACAACGAGAAAACCAACAACGGCATCCACTACAAACTGCAGTTACTGTACAGCAACGGTAAGTGCTGCTTGCTCCCTGCCGCCTCCGCCCTGCGGCGGCCGCCTCTCCCTGCCCGCGGTGGTCAAAGGACATAAAGATTTTGAGATTAAAATGACATGGATGTAAACACGAAATCTTCTCATGGCATAGAAGGAAAACAAAACATAAACGATCGATAAGTCGATGGCACTTCACATGATTAACCGGTGGGGCTCGAAGTAGAAAGTAAAAAGGGATCGATTTGGGCTCCAGCAGAACATCACTTTTAAGTGACTTTTTTCAATTTTGCAAATTAATGTTAATTATTGGGATGAGGGTAGCTCCATAAACCGAGCATGACTTACTTCCTGTGCACGGGTTTAAAAAAAAAAAAAACAAACAAATCCTCGAGAGACACTAGAAAGAGTTCAGTCTCTCACTCAGTTTCCATTTGGTGCTTTCTGTTTTCTAAAAATAAATGACCACATGGGCCCACCGGGCACAGCAACCAGGCCTGCTGCCCACCAGGCAGATTTCCTGCACCTTTCAGTGCGAACCCTGAGAGCCTTGAGGTTCTTAACTAAGAAAAGAAAAAAAAATAAGCAGTGTCTGGGGTTCTCTCTCCCCCATTTGAAGAGAATGCCAAGGTTTCGCTGCATCACGGGGCAGCAGTCCTGGGTTACCCATTTCCTGTGCCCTGCATGCGCTTCCCGAGGTGCCCCACTAAGGTCCTGATGAGAATTTGTCTCTGTTTTTTGCAGGAGTCAGAACAGAGCAGGATCTGTATGTCCGCCTCATAGATTCAATGACCAAACAGGTGAGAAAGTTTACGGCTGTGCACTAGTTTTCACTGCTGAGCTGGGGTTGTCCTGGGGTCCAGAGACAAGGGGACTGACAAATGGATCTCGTGTATTTGTTTTTCATTTGGCTCCTTGGCGTGCTAATGAGAATTCCATATTTATTGGAATAAATGAAGCGATTGGAAAAATAGTTTTATGTTGTCATCAGAACAGGGCATATATGCTTTATTAAATGTCTTGTGATTGGAATCATATTCTGTCTCAATTAATTACGGTAATTAATATTTGACAGAAAAATTTCAGGATGCCCCCTCGTTTATTTTTAAACGCTTTTCTCTTGGCAAGGAATCATTTCACTGATTTTTTTTTTTTTCTGTAACAAAGGCAACTAACTCCTTTCCCAAGCCCATCGAGTTGGACTTGATTAGCTCATTTTTTTCTTCTTTTCCAGTGTGATGGTCTAGTAACATGAGACGTTTATTTGGATTTAAAAGTTAAATGTGTTGGGGTGAAAAGTCACCTTGTTCCCTAGTTCATCTTCACCTGCAGCCCCCCGGCTCCATAATTCAAACTCCAAGCTCCAGGGGTCACTCGAACCCGTCCACCGCTCTGCTCCCTCTCCCACCCTCTGTCATACCTTGTAAATAACATAATTACAAGCAGTTCCTTATTAAATTATTTAACCTGTCTTGGTCAACTTTTCCGATGATAACTATTGGCTATCAGTAATGTGATTAAGTGGAGAAAGGAGCTTCATTGCCTTTTGACATTGTGCAGTCTCTGGCTGCTGGTTTTGTGCTGGGTGGTGTGTTGTTGATTTTGTGGCTTTGAAGATTATTTTTTTCCCCCATTTTCTTAAAATTGTGTGTGTGTGTGTGTGTGTGTGTGTGTGTGGAGGTCCAATTTGTACATTAAATCCACTTGGCACAGATTGATTTAAATCTGCACTTCCAGGCAGGATGCTTAGAAATGAAAGTAGCTTCTTCATTTTAGATGCTAACTTTAAGAATTGTGAGCCAAGTAAGAGCTCACTGGGGCTTCCTACAAGCACAGCCCAGCACAGGCCTCCCACTCTCTGAACACAATTAGTTTGCAGATTTTATTTCCCCTTTAAAAAGTTTGTCCTTACCTAAGGTAGCAAGGGTGTTAGATTTTAATGTCTGCAGCGGTAAAACTGTGGTTTTCTCTCAGAGTAAAACGGATCTGACAGGTAAACTAAGGTCTTTCTGACAAAGGCGGAGGCAGTGTGCCCTTCGGTAATTATTACTTCACTGGGTTCAGGGAAGCCTCTGGAACTCGGGCTGCTGGTTGACAGGGTGCTTTTATTTCCTTTGTATATAACAGCTAAATGTTTTCGGAAATCGCTGTAGTCTAATTAAGAGGTTTTTGTAGGCAGCACTAAGTTTCTCTGTTGTTGCGTAGAGAAGGAGCCTTCGTTTTAAGTACACTTTTATTGTTCATTTAGCCTTGTACCTTTGCAGTGTAAACCGCGCTGAAAATAAAGGCATTTAATCTCCTCTCGCTGACGGGGATGGGAGAAAAAAAAGAGAGAAAGAAATAGCCCAGTAACTGATCAAAGAGTCAATGGCGCTGAACCGACAGTTTATGGATTTCTGTTTGTGCTACAAAATAAAAAATAAATCAAATATAAATACGGGGATCCATCGGAGGACAAGCCACTCTCCAAAGTGCTGGCGCCGCCGCCCCCGCGGCCGCGCGCCCCGCAGCCCCAGGCGGCTCGTTGGCCTGCGGCGACGCCCGTCACTCCGGTGGCTTCCAGCCCGGGTCCGGGTGGGAGGCTGGGGGAGAAGGGGTCGCGGGGACCCTTGTCTCTTCCCAAGAGGGAAGCCCGGGGCTTTCGCCAGAGAGGGCTTTGTCCGCCTGGAAGTGGAGGAAAGTGTCAGAGTGCCCGAGGAGGTTGGAAGCAATTTCCAGATAATTTCCAGATTGGGTGGGGGCGGGAACTGGAGAGAGGACAACCCTCCCCCTTCCGTGGAATTTTCTGCCGGGAACTTGGAGCTCCCAGCCCCCTGCCTCCCGCCCCTCCCCCAGTGGCCTTTTTTTTTTTCATTTTTCTCTTTTCGCGAGGCTGGCGGTGGAGGCCTGGCCCAGGCGCGCGGCGGCGCGGGTGGCTCCGGTGCCCGGATCGGTTCCCGGCGGCGGAGCCGGGCTGAGCGCGGCCCCGAGCGCACCTAGGGCTTCGCACCATCTGGCGGAGCCTCTGCTCAAAACCCACCCGAGCGTGCGCGCAGACACTGCCTTTTTACTCGAGAAAAATCATTGTTAGCAGTTTCAAAATAAACACCAGATTGGCCATTAGCACTTTTTCCCCCAAATATCATCCGGCGAGGAGCACGTG